>NW_026990515.1:0-51646 GCF_963921805.1 Phalacrocorax carbo
GGAATGGGCCGCCGCGGCAAAAAACGGACCGGCGCCGGCACCCCGGAATGGGCCACCGTGGCAAAAAACGGACCGGGTCCGGCACCCCGGAATGGGCCGCCGCGGCAAAAAACGGACCTGGTCCGGCACCCCGGAATGGGCCGCCGCGTCAAAAAACGGACCGGAGCCGGCACCCCGGAATGGGCCGCCGCGGCAAAAAACGGACCGGCCCCGGCACCCCGGAATGGGCCGCCGCGGCAAAAAACGGGCCGGAGCCGGCACCCCGGAATGGGCCGCCGCGGCAAAAAACGGACCGGCCCCGGCACCCCGGAATGGGCCGCCGCGGTAAAAAACGGACCGGCCCCGGCACCCCGGAATGGGCCGCCGCGGCAAAAAACGGACCGGGTCCGGCACCCCGGAATGGGCCGGCGCGGCAAAAAACGGACCTGGTCCGGCACCCCGGAATGGGCCGCCGCGGCAAAAAACGGACCGGGTCCGGCAGCCCGGAATGGGCCGCCGCGGCAAAAAACGGACCGGCCCCGGCACCCCGGAATGGGCCGCCGTGGCAAAAAACGGACCGGCGCCGGCAGCCCGGAATGGGCCGCCGCGGCAAAAAACGGACCGGAGCCGGCACCCCGGAATGGGCCGCCGCGGCAAAAAACGGACCGGCCCCGGCACCCCGGAATGGGCCGCCGCGGCAAAAAACGGACCGGCCCCGGCACCCCGGAATGGGCCGCCGCGGCAAAAAACGGACCGGAGCCGGCACCCCGGAATGGGCCGCCGCGGCAAAAAACGGACCGGCTCCGGCACCCCGGAATGGGCCGCCGCGGCAAAAAACGGACCGGCCCCGGCACCCCGGAATGGGCCGCCGCGGCAAAAAACGGACCGGCCCCGGCACCCCGGAATGGGCCGCCGCGGCAAAAAACGGACCGGAGCCGGCCCCCCCCGAATGGGCCGCCGCGGCAAACAACGGATCAGAGCCGGCACCCCGGAATGGGCCGCCGCGTCAAAAAACGGACCGGCCCCGGCACCCCGGAATGGGCCGCCGCGGCAAAAAACGGACCGGGTCCGGCACCCCGGAATGGGCCGCCGCGTCAAAAAACGGACCGGAGCCGGCACCCCGGAATGGGCCGCCGCGGCAAAAAACGGACCGGGTCCGGCACCCCGGAATGGGCCGCCGCGTCAAAAAACGGACCGGCTCTGGCACCCCGGAATGGGCCGCCGCGGCAAAAAACGGACCGGCCCCGGCACCCCGGAATGGGCCGCCGCAGCAAAAAACGGACCGGCGCCGGCACCCTGGAATGGGCCGCCGCGGCAAAAAACGGACCAGCGCCGGCACCCCCGGAATGGGCTGCCGCGGCAAAAAACGGACCGGAGCCGGCACCCCGGAATGGGCCGCCGCGGCAAAAAACGGACCGGCCCCGGCACCCCGGAATGGGCCGCCGCGGCAAAAAACGGACCGGAGCCGGCACCCCGGGGAATGGGCCGCCGAGGCAAAAAACGGACCGGCCCCGGCACCCCGGAATGGGCCGCCGCGGCAAAAAACGGACCGGCCCCGGCACCCCGGAATGGGCCGCCGCGTCAAAAAACGGACCGGAGCCGGCAGCCCGGAATGGGCCGCCGCGGCAAAAAACGGACCGGCCCCGGCACCCCGGAATGGGCCGCCGCGGCAAAAAACGGACCAGCGCCGGCACCCCGGAATGGGCTGCCGCGGCAAAAAACGGACCGGAGCCGGCACCCCGGAATGGGCCGCCGCGGCAAAAAACGGACCGGCCCCGGCACCCCGGAATGGGCCGCCGCGGCAAAAAACGGACCGGAGCCGGCACCCCGGAATGGGCCGCCGAGGCAAAAAACGGACCGGCCCCGGCACCCCGGAATGGGCCGCCGCGGGCAAAAAACGGACCGGCCCCGGCACCCCGGAATGGGCCGCCGCGTCAAAAAACGGACCGGAGCCGGCAGCCCGGAATGGGCCGCCGCGGCAAAAAACGGACCGGCCCCGGCACCCCCGGAATGGGCCGCCGCGGCAAAAAACGGACCAGAGCCGGCACCCCGGAATGGGCCGCCGCGGCAAAAGACGGACCGGCTCCGGCACCCCGGAATGGGCCGCCGCGGCAAAAAACGGACCGGCCCCGGCACCCCGGAATGGGCCGCCGCGGCAAAAAACGGACCGGCCCCGGCACCCCGGAATGGGCCGCCGCGGCAAAAAACGGACCGGAGCCGGCACCCCGGAATGGGCTGCCGCGGCAAAAAACGGACCGGGTCCGGCACCCCGGAATGGGCCGCCGCGGCAAAAAAACGGACCGGCCCCGGCACCCCGGAATGGGCCGCCGTGGCAAAAAACGGACCGGCCCCGGCACCCCGGAATGGGCCGCCGCGGCAAAAAACGGACCGGCGCCGGCACCCCGGAATGGGCCGCCGTGGCAAAAAACGGACCGGAGCCGGCACCCCGGAATGGGCCGCCGCGGCAAAAAACGGACCGGAGCCGGCACCCCGGAATGGGCTGCCGCGGCAAAAAACGGACCGGCCCCGGCACCCCGGAATGGGCCGCCGCGGCAAAAAACGGACCGGCCCCGGCACCCCGGAATGGGCCGCCGCGGCAAAAAACGGACCGGCCCCGGCACCCCGGAATGGGCCGCCGCGGCAAAAAACGGACCGGCGCCGGCACCCCCGGAATGGGCCGCCGCGGCAAAAAAACGGACCGGGTCCGGCACCCCGGAATGGGCCGCTGCGTCAAAAAACAGACCGGCGCCGGCACCCCGGAATGGGCCGCCGCGGCAAAAAACGGACCGGCCCCGGCACCCCGGAATGGGCCGCCGTGGCAAAAAACGGACCGGCCCCGGCACCCCCGGAATGGGCCGCCGCGGCAAAAAACGGACCGGAGCCGGCACCCCGGAATGGGCCGCCGCGGCAAAAAACGGACCGGGTCCGGCACCCCGGAATGGGCCGCCGCGGCAAAAAACGGACCGCAGCCGGCACCCCCGGAATGGGCCGCCGCGGCAAAAAACGGACCGGCCCCGGCACCCCGGAATGGGCCGCCGCGGCAAAAAACGGACCGGGTCCGGCACCCCGGAATGGGCCGCCGCGTCAAAAAACGGACCGGGTCCGGCACCCCGGAATGGGCCGCCGCGTCAAAAAACGGACCGGCCCCGGCACCCCGGAATGGGCCGCCGCGGCAAAAAACGGACCGGCGCCGGCACCCCGGAATGGGCCGCCGCGCAAAAAACGGACCGGCCCCGGCACCCCGGAATGGGCCGCCGCGGCAAAAAACGGACCGGCCCCGGCACCCTGGAATGGGCCGCCGCGGCAAAAAACGGACCGGCCCCGGCACCCCGGAATGGGCCGCCGCGGCAAAAAACGGACCGGAGCCGGCACCCCCGGAATGGGCCGCCGCGGCAAAAAACGGACCGGCTCCGGCACCCCGGAATGGGCCGCCGCGGCAAAAAACGGACCGGCCCCGGCACCCCCGGAATGGGCCGCCGCGGCAAAAAAACGGACCGGCCCCGGCACCCCGGAATGGGCCGCCGCGGCAAAAAAACGGACCGGAGCCGGCCCCCCCGAATGGGCCGCCGCGGCAAACAACGGATCAGAGCCGGCACCCCGGAATGGGCCGCCGCGGCAAAAAACGGACCGGCCCCGGCACCCCCGGAATGGGCCGCCGCGGCAAAAAACGGACCGGGTCCGGCACCCCCGGAATGGGCCGCCGCGTCAAAAAACGGACCGGAGCCGGCACCCCGGAATGGGCCGCCGCGGCAAAAAACAGACCGGGTCCGGCACCCCGGAATGGGCCGCCGCGTCAAAAAACGGAACGGCTCTGGCACCCCGGAATGGGCCGCCGCGGCAAAAAAACGGACTGGCCCCGGCACCCCGGAATGGGCCGCCGCAGCAAAAAACGGACCGGCGCCGGCACCCTGGAATGGGCCGCCGCGGCAAAAAACGGACCAGCGCCGGCACCCCGGAATGGGCTGCCGCGGCAAAAAACGGACCGGAGCCGGTACCCCCCGGAATGGGCCGCCGCGGCAAAAAACGGACCGGCCCCGGCACCCCGGAATGGGCCGCCGCGGCAAAAAACGGACCGGAGCCGGCACCCCGGAATGGGCCGCCGAGGCAAAAAACGGACCGGCGCCGGCACCCCGGAATGGGCCGCCGCGGCAAAAAAACGGACCGGCCCCGGCACCCCGGAATGGGCCGCCGCGTCAAAAAACGGACCGGAGCCGGCACCCCGGAATGGGCCGCCGCGGCAAAAAACGGACCGGCCCCGGCACCCCGGAATGGGCCGCCGCGGCAAAAAACGGACCAGAGCCGGCACCCCCGGAATGGGCCGCCGCGGCAAAAAGACGGACCGGCTCCGGCACCCCGGAATGGGCCGCCGCGGCAAAAAACGGACCGGCCCCGGCACCCCGGAATGGGCCGCCGCGGCAAAAAACGGACCGGCCCCGGCACCCCGGAATGGGCCGCCGCGGCAAAAAACGGACCGGAGCCGGCACCCCCGGAATGGGCTGCCGCGGCAAAAAACGGACCGGGTCCGGCACCCCCGGAATGGGCCGCCGCGTCAAAAAACGGACCGGCCCCGGCACCCCCGGAATGGGCCGCCGTGGCAAAAAACGGACCGGCCCCGGCACCCCGGAATGGGCCGCCGCGGCAAAAAACGGACCGGCGCCGGCACCCCGGAATGGGCCGCCGTGGCAAAAAACGGACCGGAGCCGGCACCCCGGAATGGGCCGCCGCGGCAAAAAACGGACCGGAGCCGGCACCCCCGGAATGGGCTGCCGCGGCAAAAAAACGGACCGGCCCCGGCACCCCGGAATGGGCCGCCGCGGCAAAAAACGGACCGGCCCCGGCACCCCGGAATGGGCCGCCGCGGCAAAAAACGGACCGGCCCCGGCACCCCGGAATGGGCCGCCGCGGCAAAAAACGGACCGGCGCCGGCACCCCGGAATGGGCCGCCGCGGCAAAAAACGGACCGGCCCCGGCACCCCGGAATGGGCCGCTGCGTCAAAAAACAGACCGGCGCCGGCACCCCCGGAATGGGCCGCCGCGGCAAAAAACGGACCGGCCCCGGCACCCCGGAATGGGCCGCCGTGGCAAAAAACGGACCGGCCCCCGGCACCCCCGGAATGGGCCGCCGCGGCAAAAAACGGACCGGAGCCGGCACCCCGGAATGGGCCGCCGCGGCAAAAAACGGACCGGCCCCGGCACCCCGGAATGGGCCGCCGCGGCAAAAAACGGACCGGCCACGGCACCCCGGAATGGGCCGCCGCGGCAAAAAACGGACCGGCCCCGGCACCCCGGAATGGGCCGCCGCGTCAAAAAACGGACCGGGTCCGGCACCCCGGAATGGGCCGCCGCGTCAAAAAACGGACCGGCCCCGGCACCCCGGAATGGGCCGCCGCGGCAAAAAACGGACCGGCGCCGGCACCCCCGGAATGGGCCGCCGCGGCAAAAAACGGACCGGCCCCGGCACCCCGGAATGGGCCGCCGCGGCAAAAAACGGACCGGCCCCGGCACCCTGGAATGGGCCGCCGCGGCAAAAAAACGGACCGGCCCCGGCACCCCGGAATGGGCCGCCGCGGCAAAAAAACGGACCGGAGCCGGCACCCCGGAATGGGCCGCCGCGGCAAAAAAACGGACCGGCTCCGGCACCCCGGAATGGGCCGCCGCGGCAAAAAACGGACCGGCCCCGGCACCCCGGAATGGGCCGCCGCGGCAAAAAACGGACCGGCCCCGGCACCCCGGAATGGGCCGCCGCGGCAAAAAACGGACCGGAGCCGGCCCCCCCCGAATGGGCCGCCGCGGCAAACAACGGATCAGAGCCGGCACCCCGGAATGGGCCGCCGCGGCAAAAAACGGACCGGCCCCGGCACCCCGGAATGGGCCGCCGCGGCAAAAAACGGACCGGGTCCGGCACCCCGGAATGGGCCGCCGCGTCAAAAAAACGGACCGGAGCCGGCACCCCGGAATGGGCCGCCGCGGCAAAAAAACGGACCGGGTCCGGCACCCCCGGAATGGGCCGCCGCGTCAAAAAACGGACCGGCCCCGGCACCCCGGAATGGGCCGCCGCGGCAAAAAACGGACCAGCCCCGGCACCCCGGAATGGGCCGCCGCAGCAAAAAAACGGACCGGCGCCGGCACCCCTGGAATGGGCCGCCGCGGCAAAAAACGGACCAGCGCCGGCACCCCCGGAATGGGCTGCCGCGGCAAAAAACGGACCGGAGCCGGCACCCCGGAATGGGCCGCCGCGGCAAAAAACGGACCGGAGCCGGCACCCCGGAATGGGCCGCCGCGGCAAAAAACGGATCGGAGCCGGCACCCTGGAATGGGCCGCCGCGGCAAAAAACGGACCGGCCCCGGCACCCCGGAATGGGCCGCCGCGGCAAAAAACGGACCGGGTCCGGCACCCCGGAATGGGCCGCCGCGGCAAAAAACGGACCGGCCCCCGGCACCCCGGAATGGGCCGCCGCGGCAAAAAACGGACCGGCGCCGGCACCCCGGAATGGGCCGCCGCGGCAAAAAACGGACCGGGTCCGGCACCCCCGGAATGGGCCGCCGCGGCAAAAAACGGACCGGCCCCGGCACCCCGGAATGGGCCGCCGCGGCAAAAAACGGACCGGCCCCGGCACCCCCGGAATGGGCTGCCGCGGCAAAAAACGGACCGGGTCCGGCACCCCGGAATGGGCCGCCGCGGCAAAAAACGGACCGGCGCCGGCACCCCGGAATGGGCCGCCGCGGCAAAAAAACGGACCGGGTCCGGCACCCCGGAATGGGCCGCCGCGTCAAAAAACGGACCGGCTCCCGCACCCCGGAATGGGCCGCCGCGTCAAAAAACGGACCGGGTCCGGCACCCCGGAATGGGCCGCCGCGGCAAAAAACGGACCGGAGCCGGCACCCCGGAATGGGCCGCCGCGGCAAAAAACGGACCGGAGCCGGCACCCCCGGAATGGGCCGCCGCGGCAAAAAAACGGACCGGGTCCGGCACCCCGGAATGGGCCGCCGCGGCAAAAAACAGACCGGCGCCGGCACCCCGGAATGGGCCGCCGCGGCAAAAAACGGACCGGCCCCGGCACCCCGGAATGGGCCGCCGCGGCAAAAAACGGACCGGCTCCGGCACCCCGGAATGGGCCGCCGCGTCAAAAAACGGACCGGCTCCCGCACCCCGGAATGGGCCGCCGCGTCAAAAAACGGACCGGGTCCGGCACCCCGGAATGGGCCGCCGCGGCAAAAAACGGACCGGAGCCGGCACCCCGGAATGGGCCGCCGCGGCAAAAAACGGACCGGAGCCGGCACCCCGGAATGGGCCGCCGCGGCAAAAAACAGACCGGCGCCGGCACCCCGGAATGGGCCGCCGCGGCAAAAAACGGACCGGCCCCGGCACCCCGGAATGGGCCGCCGTGGCAAAAAACGGACCGGCCCCGGCACCCCGGAATGGGCCGCCGCGGCAAAAAACGGACCGGCGCCGGCACCCCGGAATGGGCTGCCGCGGCAAAAAACGGACCGGCCCCGGCACCCCGGAATGGGCCGCCGCGTCAAAAAACGGACCGGCCCCGGCACCCCGGAATGGGCCGCCGCGGCAAAAAACGGACCGGCCCCGGCACCCCGGAATGGGCCGCCGCGGCAAAAAACGGACCGGGTCCGGCACCCCGGAATGGGCCGCCGCGGCAAAAAACGGACCAGAGCCGGCACCCCGGAATGGGCCGCCGCGGCAAAAAACGGACCGGCCCCGGCACCCCGGAATGGGCCGCCGCGGCAAAAAACGGACCGGGTCCGGCACCCCGGAATGGGCCGCCGCGTCAAAAAAACGGACCGGAGCCGGCAGCCCGGAATGGGCCGCCGCGGCAAAAAACGGACCGGCCCCGGCACCCCGGAATGGGCCGCCGCGGCAAAAAACGGACCGGCCCCGGCACCCCGGAATGGGCCGCCGCGGCAAAAGACGGACCGGCTCCGGCACCCCGGAATGGGCCGCCGCGGCAAAAAACGGACCGGCCCCGGCACCCCGGAATGGGCCGCCGCGGCAAAAAACGGACCGGCCCCGGCACCCCCGGAATGGGCCGCCGCGGCAAAAAACGGACCGGAGCCGGCACCCCGGAATGGGCCGCCGCGGCAAAAAACGGACCGGAGCCGGCACCCCGGAATGGGCTGCCGCGGCAAAAAACGGACCGGCCCCGGCACCCCGGAATGGGCCGCCGCGGGACCGGGTCCGGCACCCCGGAATGGGCCGCTGCGTCAAAAAACAGACCGGGTCCGGCACCCCGGAATGGGCCGCCGCGGCAAAAAACGGACCGGCCCCGGCACCCCGGAATGGGCCGCCGCGGCAAAAAACGGACCGGCCCCGGCACCCCGGAATGGGCCGCCGCGGCAAAAAAACGGACCGGAGCCGGCCCCCCCGAATGGGCCGCCGCGGCAAACAACGGATCAGAGCCGGCACCCCGATGGGCCGCCGCGTCAAAAAACGGACCGGCTCTGGCACCCCGGAATGGGCCGCCGCGGCAAAAAACGGACCGGCCCCGGCACCCCGGAATGGGCCGCCGAGGCAAAAAACGGACCGGCACCGGCACCCCGGAATGGGCCGCCGCGGCAAAAAACGGACCGGAGCCCGGCACCCCGGAATGGGCCGCCGCGGCAAAAAAACGGACCGGCCCCGGCACCCCCGGAATGGGCCGCCGCGGCAAAAAAACGGACCGGCCCCGGCACCCCGGAATGGGCCGCCGCGGCAAAAAACGGACCGGGTCCGGCACCCCGGAATGGGCCGCCGCGTCAAAAAACGGACCCGGGTCCGGCACCCCGGAATGGGCCGCCGCGTCAAAAAACGGACCGGCCCCGGCACCCCGGAATGGGCCGCCGCGGCAAAAAAACGGACCGGGTCCGGCACCCCGGAATGGGCCGCCGTGGCAAAAAACGGACCGGCCCCGGCACCCCGGAATGGGCCCGCCGCGGCAAAAAAACGGACCGGCCCCGGCACCCTGGAATGGGCCGCCGCGGCAAAAAACGGACCGGCCCCGGCACCCCGGAATGGGCCGCCGCGGCAAAAAAACGGACCGGAGCCGGCACCCCCGGAATGGGCCGCCGCGGCAAAAAACGGACCGGCTCCGGGCACCCCGGAATGGGCCGCCGCGGCAAAAAACGGACCGGCCCCGGCACCCCGGAATGGGCCGCCGCGGCAAAAAAACGGACCGGCCCCCGGCACCCCGGAATGGGCCGCCGCGGCAAAAAAACGGACCGGAGCCGGCCCCCCCGAATGGGCCGCCGCGGCAAACAACGGATCAGAGCCGGCACCCCGGAATGGGCCGCCGCGGCAAAAAACGGACCGGCCCCGGCACCCCGGAATGGGCCGCCGCGGCAAAATAACGGACCGGGTTCCGGCACCCCGGAATGGGCCGCCGCGGCAAAAAAACGGACCGGAGCCGGCACCCCCGGAATGGGCCGCCGCGGCAAAAAAACGGACCGGGTCCGGCACCCCCGGAATGGGCCGCCGCGTCAAGAAAACGGACCGGCTCTGGCACCCCCGGAATGGGCCGCCGCGGCAAAAAACGGACCGGCCCCGGCACCCCGGAATGGGCCGCCGCAGCAAAAAAACGGACCGGCGCCGGCACCCTGGAATGGGCCCGCCGCGGCAAAAAACGGACCAGCGCCGGCACCCCGGAATGGGCTGCCGCGGCAAAAAAACGGACCGGCCCCGGCACCCCGGAATGGGCCCGCCGCGGCAAAAAACGGACCGGAGCCGGCACCCCGGAATGGCCGCCGCGGCAAAAAAAACGGATCGGAGCCGGCACCCTGGAATGGGCCGCCGCGGCAAAAAACGGACCGGCCCCGGCACCCCCGGAATGGGCCGCCGCGGCAAAAAAACGGACCGGGTCCGGCACCCCGGAATGGGCCGCCGCGGCAAAAAAACGGACCGGGTCCGGCACCCCGGAATGGGCCGCCGCGGCAAAAAACGGACCGGAGCCGGCACCCCGGAATGGGCCCGCCGCGGCAAAAAACGGACCGGCCCCGGCACCCCGGAATGGGCCGCCGCGGCAAAAAAACGGACCGGCCCCGGCACCCCGGAATGGGGCCGCCGCGGCAAAAAACGGACCGGCCCGGCACCCCGGAATGGGCCGCCGCGGCAAAAAAACGGACCGGCCCCGGCACCCCGGAATGGGCCGCCGCGGGCAAAAAAACGGACCGGCTCCGGCACCCCCGGAATGGGCCGCCGCGTCAAAAAACGGACCGGCTCCCGCACCCCGAATGGGCCGCCGCGTCAAAAAAACGGACCGGTCCGGCACCCCCGGAATGGGCCGCCGCGGCAAAAAAACGGACCGGAGCCGGCACCCCCGGAATGGGCCGCCGCGGCAAAAAAACGGACCGGAGCCGGCACCCCGGAATGGGCCGCCGCGGCAAAGGCAAAAACAGACCGGCGCCGGCACCCCGGAATGGGCCGCCGCGGCAAAAAACGGAC
Organism: Phalacrocorax carbo; assembly: GCF_963921805.1. NCBI lineage: Eukaryota > Metazoa > Chordata > Aves > Suliformes > Phalacrocoracidae > Phalacrocorax > Phalacrocorax carbo. The sequence goes on from NW_026990515.1 coordinate 10,409, forward strand.
CGGCCCCGGCACCCCGGAATGGGCCGCCGCGGCAAAAAACGGACCGGCCCCGGCACCCCGGAATGGGCCGCCGCGGCAAAAAACGGACCGGCTCCGGCACCCCGGAATGGGCCGCCGCGTCAAAAAACGGACCGGGTCCGGCACCCCGGAATGGGCCGCCGCGTCAAAAAACGGACCGGGTCCGGCACCCCGGAATGGGCCGCCGCGTCAAAAAAACGGACCGGCTCCCGCACCCCGGAATGGGCCGCCGCGTCAAAAAACGGACCGGGTCCGGCACCCCGGAATGGGCCGCCGCGGCAAAAAAACGGACCGGAGCCGGCACCCCGGAATGGGCCGCCGCGGCAAAAAACGGACCGGGTCCGGCACCCCGGAATGGGCCGCCGCGGCAAAAAACAGACCGGCGCCGGCACCCCGGAATGGGCCGCCGCGGCAAAAAAACGGACCGGCCCCGGCACCCCCGGAATGGGCCGCCGTGGCAAAAAACGGACCGGCCCCGGCACCCCGGAATGGGCCGCCGCGGCAAAAAACGGACCGGCGCCGGCACCCCGGAATGGGCTGCCGCGGCAAAAAACGGACCGGCCCCGGCACCCCGGAATGGGCCGCCGCGTCAAAAAACGGACCGGCCCCGGCACCCCGGAATGGGCCGCCGCGGCAAAAAACGGACCGGCCCCGGCACCCCGGAATGGGCCGCCGCGGCAAAAAACGGACCGGGTCCGGCACCCCGGAATGGGCCGCCGCGGCAAAAAACGGACCGGCGCCGGCACCCCGGAATGGGCCGCCGCGGCAAAAACGGACCGGCCCCGGCACCCCGGAATGGGCCGCCGCGGCAAAAAACGGACCGGCTCCGGCACCCCGGAATGGGCCGCCGCGGCAAAAAACGGACCGGCTCCGGCACCCCGGAATGGGCCGCCGCGGCAAAAAACGGACCGGAGCCGGCACCCCGGAATGGGACGCCGCGGCAAAAAACGGACCGGCCCCGGCACCCCGGAATGGGCTGCCGCGGCAAAAAACGGACCGGGTCCGGCACCCCGGAATGGGCCGCCGCGGCAAAAAACGGACCAGAGCCGGCACCCCGGAATGGGCCGCCGCGGCAAAAAACGGACCGGCCCCGGCACCCCGGAATGGGCCGCCGCGGCAAAAAAACGGACCGGCGCCGGCACCCCGGAATGGGCCGCCGCGGCAAAAAAACGGACCGGAGCCGGCACCCCGGAATGGGCCGCCGCGGCAAAAAACGGACCGGCGCTGGCACCCCGGAATGGGCCGCCGCGGCAAAAAACGGACCGGAGCCGGCACCCCGGAATGGGCCGCCGCGGCAAAAAACGGACCGGCCCCGGCACCCCGGAATGGGCCGCCGCGGCAAAAAACGGACCGGCCCCGGCACCCCGGAATGGGCCGCCGCGGCAAAAAACGGACCGGAGCCGGCAGCCCGGAATGGGCCGCTGCGGCAAAAAACGGACCGGCCCCGGCACCCCGGAATGGGCCGCCGTGGCAAAAAACGGACCGGCCCCGGCACCCCGGAATGGGCCGCCGCGGCAAAAAACGGGCCGGAGCCGGCACCCCGGAATGGGCCGCCGCGGCAAAAAACGGACCAGAGCCGGCACCCCGGAATGGGCCGCCGCGGCAAAAAACGGACCGGCCCCGGCACCCCGGAATGGGCCGCCGCGTCAAAAAACGGACCGGCCCCGGCACCCCGGAATGGGCCGCCGCGGCAAAAAACGGACCGGCGCCGGCACCCCGGAATGGGCTGCCGCGGCAAAAACGGACCGGGTCCGGCACCCCGGAATGGGCCGCCGCGGCAAAAAACGGACCGGAGCCGGCACCCCGGAATGGGCCGCCGCGGCAAAAAACGGACCGGCTCCGGCACCCCGGAATGGGCCGCCGCGTCAAAAAACGGACCGGCCCCGGCACCCCGGAATGGTCCGCCGCGGCAAAAAACGGACCGGCGCCGGCACCCCGGAATGGGCCGCCGCGGCAAAAAACGGACCGGCTCCGGCACCCCGGAATGGGCCGCCGCGTCAAAAAACGGACCGGCGCCGGCACCCCGGAATGGGCCGCCGCGGCAAAAAACGGACCGGAGCCGGCACCCCGGAATGGGCCGCCGCGGCAAAAAACGGACCGGCCCCGGCACCCCGGAATGGGCCGCCGCGGCAAAAAACGGACCGGCGCCGGCACCCCGGAATGGGCCGCCGCGTCAAAAAACGGACCGGGTCCGGCACCCCGGAATGGGCCGCCGCGGCAAAAAACGGACCGGGTCCGGCACCCCGGAATGGGCCGCCGCGGCAAAAAACGGACCGGCCCCGGCACCCCGGAATGGGCCGCCGCGGCAAAAAAACGGACCGGCCCCGGCACCCTGGAATGGGCCGCCGCGGCAAAAAACGGACCGGCCCCGGCACCCCGGAATGGGCCGCCGCGGCAAAAAACGGACCGGAGCCGGCACCCCCGGAATGGGCCGCCGCGGCAAAACACAGACCGGCTCCGGCACCCCGGAATGGGCCGCCGCGGCAAAAAACGGACCGGGTCCGGCACCCCGGAATGGGCCGCCGCGGCAAAAAACGGACCGGAGCCGGCACCCCGGAATGGGCCGCCGCGGCAAAAAACGGACCGGAGCCGGCCCCCCCGAATGGGCCGCCGCGGCAAACAACGGATCAGAGCCGGCACCCCCGGAATGGGCCGCCGCGGCAAAAAACGGACCCAGCCCCGGCACCCCGGAATGGGCCGCCGCGGCAAAAAACGGACCGGGTCCGGCACCCCCGGAATGGGCTGCTGCGGCAAAAAAACGGACCGGGTCCGGCACCCCGGAATGGGCCGCCGCGTCAAAAAACGGACCGGAGCCGGCACCCCGGAATGGGCCGCCGCGGCAAAAAACGGACCGGGTCCGGCACCCCGGAATGGGCCGCCGCGTCAAAAAACGGACCGGAGCCGGCACCCCGGAATGGGCCGCCGCGGCAAAAAACGGACCGGAGCCGGCACCCCGGAATGGGCCGCCGCGGCAAAAAACGGACCGGCGCCGACACCCTGGAATGGGCCGCCGCGGCAAAAAACGGACCAGCGCCGGCACCCCGGAATGGGCCGCCGCGGCAAAAAAACGGATCGGAGCCGGCACCATGGAATGGGCCGCCGCGGCAAAAAACGGACCGGAGCCGGCACCCCGGAATGGGCCGCCGCGGCAAAAAACGGACCGGGTCCGGCACCCCGGAATGGGCCGCCGCGGCAAAAAAACGGACCGGCGCCGGCACCCCGGAATGGGCCGCCGCGGCAAAAAACGGACCGCCCCGGCACCCCGGAATGGGCCGCCGCGGCAAAAAACGGACCGGCTCCGGCACCCCGGAATGGGCCGCCGCGGCAAAAAACGGACCGGAGCCGGCACCCCGGAATGGGCCGCCGCGGCAAAAAAACGGACCGGCCCCGGCACCCCGGAATGGGCCGCCGCGGCAAAAAACGGACCGGCCCCGGCACCCCGGAATGGGCCGCCGCGGCAAAAAACGGACCGGCCCCGGCACCCCGGAATGGGCTGCCGCGGCAAAAAACGGACCGGCTCCGGCACCCCGGAATGGGCCGCCGCGGCAAAAAACGGACCGGCTCCCGCACCCCGGAATGGGCCGCCGCGTCAAAAAACGGAACGGAGCCGGCACCCCGGAATGGGCCGCCGCGGCAAAAAACGGACCGGAGCCGGCACCCCGGAATGGGCCGCCGCGGCAAAACACGGACCGGGTCCGGCACCCCGGAATGGGCCGCCGCGGCAAAAAACAGACCGGCGCCGGCACCCCGGAATGGGCCGCCGCGGCAAAAAACGGACCGGCGCCGGCACCCCGGAATGGGCCGCCGCGGCAAAAAACGGACCGGCCCCGGCACCCCGGAATGGGCCGCCGCGTCAAAAAACGGACCGGCCCCGGCACCCCGGAATGGGCCGCCGCGGCAAAAAACGGACCGGCCCCGGCACCCCGGAATGGGCCGCCGCGGCAAAAAACGGACCGGGTCCGGCACCCCGGAATGGGCCGCCGCGGCAAAAAACGGACCGGCGCCGGCACCCCGGAATGGGCCGCCGCGGCAAAAAACGGACCGGGTCCGGCACCCCGGAATGGGCCGCCGCGGCAAAAAACGGACCGGCTCCGGCACCCCGGAATGGGCCGCCGCGGCAAAAAACGGACCGGAGCCGGCACCCCGGAATGGGACGCCGCGGCAAAAAACGGACCGGCCCCGGCACCCCGGAATGGGCCGCCGCGGCAAAAAACGGACCGGCCCCGGCACCCCGGAATGGGCCGCCGCGGCAAAAAACGGACCAGAGCCGGCACCCCGGAATGGGCCGCCGCGGCAAAAAACGGACCGGCCCCGGCACCCCGGAATGGGCCGCCGCGGCAAAAAACGGACCGGGTCCGGCACCCCGGAATGGGCCGCCGCGGCAAAAAACGGACCGGAGCCGGCACCCCGGAATGGGCCGCCGCGGCAAAAAACGGACCGGCGCTGGCACCCCGGAATGGGCCGCCGCGGCAAAAAACGGACCGGCGCCGGCACCCCGGAATGGGCCGCCGCGGCAAAAAACGGACCGGAGCCGGCAGCCCGGAATGGGCCGCTGCGGCAAAAAACGGACCGGCCCCGGCACCCCGGAATGGGCCGCCGCGGCAAAAAACGGACCAGAGCCGGCACCCTGGAATGGGCCGCCGCGGCAAAAAACGGACCGGCCCCGGCACCCCGGAATGGGCCGCCGTGGCAAAAAACGGACCGGCCCCGGCACCCCGGAATGGGCCGCCGCGGCAAAAAACGGACCGGCCCCGGCACCCCGGAATGGGCCGCCGCGGCAAAAAACGGACCGGCGCCGGCACCCCGGAATGGGCTGCCGCGGCAAAAAACGGACCGGGTCCGGCACCCCGGAATGGGCCGCCGCGGCAAAAAACGGACCGGAGCCGGCACCCCGGAATGGGCCGCCGCGGCAAAAAACGGACCGGCTCCGGCACCCCGGAATGGGCCGCCGCGTCAGAAAACGGACCGGCCCCGGCACCCCGGAATGGTCCGCCGCGGCAAAAAAACGGACCGGAGCCGGCACCCCGGAATGGGCCGCCGCGGCAAAAAACGGACCGGCTCCGGCACCCCGGAATGGGCCGCCGCGTCAAAAAACAGACCGGCGCCGGCACCCCGGAATGGGCCGCCGCGGCAAAAAACGGACCGGAGCCGGCACCCCGGAATGGGCCGCCGCGGCAAAAAACGGACCGGCCCCGGCACCCCGGAATGGGCCGCCGCGGCAAAAAACGGACCGGCGCCGGCACCCCGGAATGGGCCGCCGCGTCAAAAAACGGACCGGGTCCGGCACCCCGGAATGGGCCGCCGCGGCAAAAAACGGACCGGGTCCGGCACCCCGGAATGGGCCGCCGCGGCAAAAAACGGACCGGCCCCGGCACCCCGGAATGGGCCGCCGCGGCAAAAAACGGACCGGCCCCGGCACCCTGGAATGGGCCGCCGCGGCAAAAAACGGACCGGCCCCGGCACCCCGGAATGGGCCGCCGCGGCAAAAAACGGACCGGAGCCGGCACCCCGGAATGGGCCGCCGCGGCAAAACACAGACCGGCTCCGGCACCCCGGAATGGGCCGCCGCGGCAAAAAACGGACCGGGTCCGGCACCCCGGAATGGGCCGCCGCGGCAAAAAACGGACCGGAGCCGGCACCCCGGAATGGGCCGCCGCGGCAAAAAACGGACCGGAGCCGGCCCCCCCGAATGGGCCGCCGCGGCAAACAACGGATCAGAGCCGGCACCCCGGAATGGGCCGCCGCGGCAAAAAACGGACCAGCCCCGGCACCCCGGAATGGGCCGCCGCGGCAAAAAACGGACCGGGTCCGGCACCCCGGAATGGGCTGCTGCGGCAAAAAACGGACCGGGTCCGGCACCCCGGAATGGGCCGCCGCGTCAAAAAACGGACCGGAGCCGGCACCCCGGAATGGGCCGCCGCGGCAAAAAACGGACCGGGTCCGGCACCCCGGAATGGGCCGCCGCGTCAAAAAACGGACCGGAGCCGGCACCCCGGAATGGGCCGCCGCGGCAAAAAACGGACCGGAGCCGGCACCCCGGAATGGGCCGCCGCGTCAAAAAACGGACCGGCGCCGGCACCCTGGAATGGGCCGCCGCGGCAAAAAACGGACCAGCGCCGGCACCCCGGAATGGGCCGCCGCGGCAAAAAACGGATCGGAGCCGGCACCATGGAATGGGCCGCCGCGGCAAAAAACGGACCGGAGCCGGCACCCCGGAATGGGCCGCCGCGGCAAAAAACGGACCGGGTCCGGCACCCCGGAATGGGCCGCCGCGGCAAAAAACGGACCGGCGCCGGCACCCCGGAATGGGCCGCCGCGGCAAAAAACGGACCGGCCCCGGCACCCCGGAATGGGCCGCCGCGTCAAAAAACGGACCGGAGCCGGCACCCCGGAATGGGCCGCCGCGGCAAAAAACGGACCGGAGCCGGCACCCCGGAATGGGCCGCCGCGGCAAAAAACGGACCGGCCCCGGCACCCCGGAATGGGCCGCCGCGGCAAAAAACGGACCGGCCCCGGCACCCCGGAATGGGCCGCCGCGGCAAAAAACGGACCGGCTCCGGCACCCCGGAATGGGCCGCCGCGGCAAAAAACGGACCGGCTCCCGCACCCCGGAATGGGCCGCCGCGTCAAAAAACGGAACGGAGCCGGCACCCCGGAATGGGCCGCCGCGGCAAAAAACGGACCGGAGCCGGCACCCCGGAATGGGCCGCCGCGGCAAAACACGGACCGGGTCCGGCACCCCGGAATGGGCCGCCGCGGCAAAAAACAGACCGGCGCCGGCACCCCGGAATGGGCCGCCGCGGCAAAAAACGGACCGGCGCCGGCACCCCGGAATGGGCCGCCGCGGCAAAAAACGGACCGGAGCCGGCACCCCGGAATGGGCCGCCGCGTCAAAAAACGGACCGGCCCCGGCACCCCGGAATGGGCCGCCGCGGCAAAAAACGGACCGGAGCCGGCACCCCGGAATGGGCCGCCGCGGCAAAAAACGGACCGGCCCCGGCACCCCGGAATGGGCCGCCGCGGCAAAAAACGGACCGGCGCCGGCACCCCGGAATGGGCCGCCGCGGCAAAAAACGGACCGGCCCCGGCACCCCGGAATGGGCCGCCGCGGCAAAAAACGGACCGGGTCCGGCACCCCGGAATGGGCCGCCGCGGCAAAAAACGGACCGGCCCCGGCACCCCGGAATGGGCCGCCGCGGCAAAAAACAGACCGGCGCCGGCACCCCGGAATGGGCCGCCGCGGCAAAAAACGGACCGGAGCCGGCACCCCGGAATGGGCCGCCGCGGCAAAAAACGGACCGGAGCCGGCACCCCGGAATGGGCCGCCGCGGCAAAAAACGGACCGGGTCCGGCACCCCGGAATGGGCCGCCGTGGCAAAAAACGGATCGGAGCCGGCACCCCGGAATGGGCCGCCGCGGCAAAAAACGGACCGGAGCCGGCACCCCGGAATGGGCCGCCGCGGCAAAAAACGGATCGGAGCCGGCACCCCGGAATGGGCCGCCGCGGCAAAAAACGGACCGGCCCCGGCACCCCGGAATGGGCCGCCGTGGCAAAAAACGGACCGGCCCCGGCACCCCGGAATGGGCTGCCGCGGCAAAAAACGGACCGGGTCCGGCACCCCGGAATGGGCCGCCGCGTCAAAAAACGGACCGGCCCCGGCACCCCGGAATGGGCCGCCGCGTCAAAAAACGGACCGGGTCCGGCACCCCGGAATGGGCTGCCGCGGCAAAAAACGGACCGGCCCTGGCACCCCGGAATGGGCCGCCGCAGCAAAAAACGGACCGGCGCCGGCACCCCGGAATGGGCCGCCGCGGCAAAAAACGGATCGGAGCCGGCACCCCGGAATGGGCCGCCGCGGCAAAAAACGGACCGGAGCCGGCACCCCGGAATGGGCCGCTGCGGCAAAAAACGGACCGGCCCCGGCACCCCGGAATGGGCCGCCGCGGCAAAAAACGGACCGGCCCCGGCACCCCGGAATGGGCCGCCGCGGCAAAAAACGGACCGGGTCCGGCACCCCGGAATGGGCCGCCGCGGCAAAAAACGGACCGGCGCCGGCACCCCGGAATGGGCCGCCGCGGCAAAAAACGGACCGGCGCCGGCACCCCGGAATGGGCCGCCGTGGCAAAAAACGGACCGGCCCCGGCACCCCGGAATGGGCCGCCGCGGCAAAAAACGGACCGGCGCCGGCACCCCGGAATGGGCCGCCGCGGCAAAAAACGGACCGGCGCCGGCACCCCGGAATGGGCCGCCGTGGCAAAAAACGGACCGGCCCCGGCACCCCGGAATGGGCCGCCGCGGCAAAAAACGGACCGGAGCCGGCCCCCCGGAATGGGCCGCCGCGGCAAAAAACGGACCGGCCCCGGTACCCCGGAATGGGCTGCCGCGGCAAAAAACGGACCGGCCCCGGCACCCCGGAATGGGCCGCCGCGGCAAAAAATGGACCGGCCCCGGCACCCCGGAATGGGCCGCCGCGGCAAAAAACGGACCGGCTCCGGCACCCCGGAATGGGCCGCCGCGGCAAAAAACGGACCGGCGCCGGCACCCCGGAATGGGCCGCCGCGGCAAAAAACGGACCGGGTCCGGCACCCCGGAATGGGCCGCCGCGGCAAAAAACGGACCGACTCCGGCACCCCGGAATGGGCCGCCGCGGCAAAAAACGGACCGGGTCCGGCACCCCGGAATGGGCCGCCGCGTCAAAAAACGGACCGGCCCCGGCACCCCGGAATGGGCCGCCGCGGCAAAAAACGGACCGGCTCTGGCAGCCCGGAATGGGCCGCCGCGGCAAAAAACGGACCGGCTCTGGCACCCCGGAATGGGCCGCCGCGGCATAAAACGGACCGGCTCTGACAGCCCGGAATGGGCCGCCGCGGCAAAAAACGGACCGGCCCCGGCACCCCGGAATGGGCCGCCGCGGCAAAAAACGGACCGGCTCTGACACCCCGGAAAGGGCCGCCGCGGCAAAAAACGGACCGGCCCCGGCACCCCGGAATGGGCCGCCGCGGCAAAAAACGGACCGGCCCCGGCACCCCGGAATGGGCCGCCGCGGCAAAAAACGGACCGGAGCCGGCACCCCGGAATGGGCCGCCGCGGCAAAAAACGGACCGGCGCCGGCACCCCGGAATGGGCCGCCGCGGCAAAAAACGGACCGGCGCCGGCACCCCGGAATGGGCCGCCGTGGCAAAAAACGGACCGGCCCCGGCACCCCGGAATGGGCCGCCGCGGCAAAAAACGGACCGGGTCCGGCACCCCGGAATGGGCCGCCGCGGCAAAAAACAGACCGGCTCTGGCACCCCGGAAAGGGCCGCCGCGGCAAAAAACGGACCGGCTCTGGCACCCCGGAATGGGCCGCCGCGGCATAAAACGGACCGGCTCTGGCAGCCCGGAATGGGCCGCCGCGGCAAAAAACGGACCGGCCCCGGCACCCCGGAATGGGCCGCCGCGGCAAAAAACGGACCGGGTCCGGCACCCCGGAATGGGCCGCCGCGGCAAAAAACGGACCGGCGCCGGCACCCCGGAATGGGCCGCCGCGGCAAAAAACGGACCGGAGCCGGCACCCCGGAATGGGCCGCCGCGGCAAAAAACGGACCGACTCCGGCACCCCGGAATGGGCCGCCGCGGCAAAAAACGGACCGGAGCCGGCACCCCGGAATGGGCCGCCGCGGCAAAAAACGGACCGGCCCCGGCACCCCGGAATGGGCCGCCGCGGCAAAAAACGGACCGGCTCTGGCACCCCGGAATGGGCCGCCGCGGCAAAAAACGGACCGGCTCTGGCACCCCGGAATGGGCCGCCGCGGCATAAAACGGACCGGCTCTGACAGCCCGGAATGGGCCGCCGCGGCAAAAAACGGACCGGCCCCGGCACCCCGGAATGGGCCGCCGCGGCAAAAAACGGACCGACTCCGGCACCCCGGAATGGGCCGCCGCGGCAAAAAACGGACCGGAGCCGGCAGCCCGGAATGGGCCGCCGCGGCAAAAAACGGACCGGCCCCGGCACCCCGGAATGGGCCGCCGCGGCAAAAAACGGACCGGCTCTGGCACCCCGGAATGGGCCGCCGCGGCAAAAAACGGACCGGCTCTGGCACCCCGGAATGGGCCGCCGCGGCATAAAACGGACCGGCTCTGACAGCCCGGAATGGGCCGCCGCGGCAAAAAACGGACCGGCCCCGGCACCCCGGAATGGGCCGCCGCGGCAAAAAACGGACCGGCTCTGACACCCCGGAAAGGGCCGCCGCGGCAAAAAACGGACCGGCCCCGGCACCCCGGAATGGGCCGCCGCGGCAAAAAACGGACCGGCCCCGGCACCCCGGAATGGGCCGCCGCGGCAAAAAACGGACCGGAGCCGGCACCCCGGAATGGGCCGCCGCGGCAAAAAACGGACCGGCGCCGGCACCCCGGAATGGGCCGCCGCGGCAAAAAACGGACCGGCGCCGGCACCCCGGAATGGGCCGCCGTGGCAAAAAACGGACCGGCCCCGGCACCCCGGAATGGGCCGCCGCGGCAAAAAACGGACCGGGTCCGGCACCCCGGAATGGGCCGCCGCGGCAAAAAACAGACCGGCTCTGGCAGCCCGGAATGGGCCGCCGCGGCAAAAAACGGACCGGCCCCGGCACCCCGGAATGGGCCGCCGCGGCAAAAAACGGACCGGAGCCGGCACCCCGGAAAGGGCCGCCGCGGCAAAAAACGGACCGGCCCCGGCACCCCGGAATGGGCCGCCGCGGCAAAAAACGGACCGGGTCCGGCACCCCGGAATGGGCCGCCGCGGCAAAAAACGGACCGGAGCCGGCACCCCGGAATGGGCCGCCGCGGCAAAAAACGGACCGGCCCCGGCACCCCGGAATGGGCCGCCGCGTCAAAAAACGGACCGGCGCCGGCACCCCGGAATGGGCCGCCGCGGCAAAAAACGGACCGGCTCTGGCACCCCGGAATGGGCCGCCGCGGCAAAAAACGGACCGGCTCTGGCACCCCGGAATGGGCCGCCACGGCATAAAACGGACCGGCTCTGGCAGCCCGGAATGGTCCGCCGCGGCAAAAAACGGACCGGCTCTGGCACCCCGGAAAGGGCCGCCGCGGCAAAAAACGGACCGGCCCCGGCACCCCGGAATGGGCCGCCGCGGCAAAAAACGGACCGGCCCCGGCACCCCGGAATGGGCCGCCGCGGCAAAAAACGGACCGGAGCCGGCACCCCGGAATGGGCCGCCGCGGCAAAAAACGGACCGGCGCCGGCACCCCGGAATGGGCCGCCGCGGCAAAAAACGGACCGGCGCCGGCACCCCGGAATGGGCCGCCGTGGCAAAAAACGGACCGGCCCCGGCACCCCGGAATGGGCCGCCGCGGCAAAAAACGGACCGGGTCCGGCACCCCGGAATGGGCCGCCGCGGCAAAAAACAGACCGGCTCTGGCAGCCCGGAATGGGCCGCCGCGGCAAAAAACGGACCGGCCCCGGCACCCCGGAATGGGCCGCCGCGGCAAAAAACGGACCGGAGCCGGCACCCCGGAAAGGGCCGCCGCGGCAAAAAACGGACCGGCCCCGGCACCCCGGAATGGGCCGCCGCGGCAAAAAACGGACCGGGTCCGGCACCCCGGAATGGGCCGCCGCGGCAAAAAACGGACCGGAGCCGGCACCCCGGAATGGGCCGCCGCGGCAAAAAACGGACCGGCCCCGGCACCCCGGAATGGGCCGCCGCGTCAAAAAACGGACCGGCGCCGGCACCCCGGAATGGGCCGCCGCGGCAAAAAACGGACCGGCTCTGGCACCCCGGAATGGGCCGCCGCGGCAAAAAACGGACCGGCTCTGGCACCCCGGAATGGGCCGCCACGGCATAAAACGGACCGGCTCTGGCAGCCCGGAATGGTCCGCCGCGGCAAAAAACGGACCGGCTCTGGCACCCCGGAATGGGCCGCCGCGGCAAAAAACGGACCGGCTCTGGCACCCCGGAATGGGCCGCCGCGGCAAAAAACGGACCGGCCCCGGCACCCCGGAATGGGCCGCCGCGGCAAAAAACGGACCGGAGCCGGCACCCCGGAATGGGCCGCCGCGGCAAAAAACGGACCGGCCCCGGCACCCCGGAATGGGCCGCCGCGGCAAAAAACGGACCAGAGCCGGCACCCAGGAATGGGCCGCCGCGGCAAAAAACGGACCGGGTCCGGCACCCCGGAATGGGCCGCCGCGTCAAAAAACGGACCGGCCCCGGCACCCCGGAATGGGCCGCCGCGGCAAAAAACGGACCGGCCCCGGCACCCCGGAATGGGCCGCCGCGGCAAAAAACGGACCGGCCCCGGCACCCCGGAATGGGCCGCCGCGGCAAAAAACGGACCGGCCCCGGCACCCCGGAATGGGCCGCCGCGGCAAAAAACGGACCGGCCCCGGCACCCCGGAATGGGCCGCCGCGGCAAAAAACGGACCGGCCCCGGCACCCCGGAATGGGCCGCCGCGGCAAAAAACGGGCCGGAGCCGGCACCCCGGAATGGGCCGCCGCGGCAAAAAACGGACCGGCCCCGGCACCCCGGAATGGGCCGCCGCGGCAAAAAACGGACCGGCCCCGGCACCCCGGAATGGGCCGCCGCGGCAAAAAACGGACCGGGTCCGGCACCCTGGAATGGGCCGCCGCGTCAAAAAACAGACCGGCGCCGGCACCCCGGAATGGGCCGCCGCGGCAAAAAACGGACCGGCCCCGGCACCCCGGAATGGGCCGCCGTGGCAAAAAACGGACCGGCCCCGGCACCCCGGAATGGGCCGCCGCGGCAAAAAACGGACCGGGTCCGGCACCCCGGAATGGGCCGCCGCGGCAAAAAACGGACCGGCCCCGGCACCCCGGAATGGGCCGCCGCGGCAAAAAACGGACCGGCCCCGGCACCCCGGAATGGGCCGCCGCGGCATAAAACGGACCGGCGCCGGCACCCCGGAATGGGCCGCCGCGGCAAAAAACGGACCGGCCCCGGCACCCCGGAATGGGCCGCCGCGGCAAAAAACGGACCGGCCCCGGCACCCCGGAATGGGCCGCCGCGGCAAAAAACGGACCGGCCCCGGCACCCCGGAATGGGCCGCCGCGGCAAAAAACGGACCGGGTCCGGCACCCCGGAATGGGCCGCCGCGGCAAAAAACGGACCGGAGCCGGCACCCCGGAATGGGCCGCCGCGTCAAAAAACGGACCGGCCCCGGCACCCGGGAATGGGCCGCCGCGGCAAAAAACGGACCGGCTCCGGCACCCCGGAATGGGCCGCCGCGGCAAAAAACGGACCGGCGCCGGCACCCCGGAATGGGCCGCCGCGGCAAAAAACGGACCGGAGCCGGCACCCCGGAATGGGCCGCCGCAGCAAAAAACGGACCGACTCCGGCACCCCGGAATGGGCCGCCGCGGCAAAAAACGGACCGGCTCCGGCACCCCGGAATGGGCCGCCGCGTCAAAAAACGGACCGGCCCCGGCACCCCGGAATGGGCCGCCGCGGCAAAAAACGGACCGGCTCTGGCACCCCGGAATGGGCCGCCGCGGCAAAAAACGGACCGGCTCTGGCACCCCGGAATGGGCCGCCGCGGCATAAAACGGACCGGCTCTGACAGCCCGGAATGGGCCGCCGCGGCAAAAAACGGACCGGCCCCGGCACCCCGGAATGGGCCGCCGCGGCAAAAAACGGACCGGCTCTGACACCCCGGAAAGGGCCGCCGCGGCAAAAAACGGACCGGCCCCGGCACCCCGGAATGGGCCGCCGCGGCAAAAAACGGACCGGGTCCGGCACCCCGGAATGGGCCGCCGCGGCAAAAAACGGACCGGAGCCGGCACCCCGGAATGGGCCGCCGCGGCAAAAAACGGACCGGCGCCGGCACCCCGGAATGGGCCGCCGCGGCAAAAAACGGACCGGCGCCGGCACCCCGGAATGGGCCGCCGTGGCAAAAAACGGACCGGCCCCGGCACCCCGGAATGGGCCGCCGCGGCAAAAAACGGACCGGGTCCGGCACCCCGGAATGGGCCGCCGCGGCAAAAAACAGACCGGCTCTGGCACCCCGGAAAGGGCCGCCGCGGCAAAAAACGGACCGGCTCTGGCACCCCGGAATGGGCCGCCGCGGCATAAAACGGACCGGCTCTGGCAGCCCGGAATGGGCCGCCGCGGCAAAAAACGGACCGGCCCCGGCACCCCGGAATGGGCCGCCGCGGCAAAAAACGGACCGGCTCTGGCACCCCGGAATGGGCCGCCGCGGCATAAAACGGACCGGCTCTGGCAGCCCGGAATGGGCCGCCGCGGCAAAAAACGGACCGGCCCCGGCACCCCGGAATGGGCCGCCGCGGCAAAAAACGGACCGGCTCTGACACCCCGGAAAGGGCCGCCGCGGCAAAAAACGGACCGGCCCCGGCACCCCGGAATGGGCCGCCGTGGCAAAAAACGGACCAGAGCCGGCACCCCGGAATGGGCCGCCGCGTCAAAAAACGGACCGGCCCCGGCACCCCGGAATGGGCCGCCGCGGCAAAAAACGGACCGGAGCCGGCACCCCGGAATGGGCCGCCGCGGCAAAAAACGGACCGGCGCCGGCACCCCGGAATGGGCCGCCGCGTCAAAAAACGGACCGGCGCCGGCACCCCGGAATGGGCCGCCGCGGCAAAAAACGGACCGGCTCTGGCACCCCGGAATGGGCCGCCGCGGCAAAAAACGGACCGGCTCTGGCACCCCGGAATGGGCCGCCGCGGCATAAAACGGACCGGCTCTGGCAGCCCGGAATGGTCCGCCGCGGCAAAAAACGGACCGGCTCTGGCACCCCGGAATGGGCCGCCGCGGCAAAAAACGGACCGGCTCTGGCACCCCGGAATGGGCCGCCGCGGCAAAAAACGGACCGGCGCCGGCACCCCGGAATGGGCCGCCGCGGCAAAAAACGGACCGGAGCCGGCACCCCGGAATGGGCCGCCGCGGCAAAAAACGGACCGGCCCCGGCACCCCGGAATGGGCCGCCGCGGCAAAAAACGGACCAGAGCCGGCACCCAGGAATGGGCCGCCGCGGCAAAAAACGGACCGGGTCCGGCACCCCGGAATGGGCCGCCGCGTCAAAAAACGGACCGGCCCCGGCACCCCGGAATGGGCCGCCGCGGCAAAAAACGGACCGGCCCCGGCACCCCGGAATGGGCCGCCGCGGCAAAAAACGGACCGGCCCCGGCACCCCGGAATGGGCCGCCGCGGCAAAAAACGGACCGGGTCCGGCACCCCGGAATGGGCCGCCGCGGCAAAAAACGGACCGGCCCCGGCACCCCGGAATGGGCCGCCGCGGCAAAAAACGGACCGGCCCCGGCACCCCGGAATGGGCCGCCGCGGCAAAAAACGGGCAGGAGCCGGCACCCCGGAATGGGCCGCCGCGGCAAAAAACGGACCGGCCCCGCACCCCGGAATGGGCCGCCGCGGCAAAAAACGGACCGGCCCCGGCACCCCGGAATGGGCCGCCGCGGCAAAAAACGGACCGGCTCCGGCACCCCGGAATGGGCCGCCGCGTCAAAAAACAGACCGGCGCCGGCACCCCGGAATGGGCCGCCGCGGCAAAAAACGGACCGGCTCCGGCACCCCGGAATGGGCCGCCGCGTCAAAAAACAGACCGGCGCCGGCACCCCGGAATGGGCCGCCGCGGCAAAAAACGGACCGGCCCCGGCACCCCGGAATGGGCCGCCGTGGCAAAAAACGGACCGGCCCCGGCACCCCGGAATGGGCCGCCGCGGCAAAAAACGGACCGGGTCCGGCACCCCGGAATGGGCCGCCGCGGCAAAAAACGGACCGGCCCCGGCACCCCGGAATGGGCCGCCGCGGCAAAAAACGGACCGGGTCCGGCACCCCGGAATGGGCCACCGCGGCATAAAACGGACCGACGCCGGCACCCCGGAATGGGCCGCCGCGGCAAAAAACGGACCGGCCCCGGCACCCCGGAATGGGCCGCCGCGGCAAAAAACGGACCGGCCCCGGCACCCCGGAATGGGCCGCCGCGGCAAAAAACGGACCGGCCCCGGCACCCCGGAATGGGCCGCCGCGGCAAAAAACGGACCGGCCCCGGCACCCCGGAATGGGCCGCCGCGTCAAAAAACGGACCGGGTCCGGCACCCCGGAATGGGCCGCCGCGGCAAAAAACGGACCGGAGCCGGCACCCCGGAATGGGCCGCCGCGGCAAAAAACGGACCGGCCCCGGCACCCCGGAATGGGCCGCCGCGGCAAAAAACGGACCGGCCCCGGCACCCGGGAATGGGCCGCCGCGGCAAAAAACGGACCGGCCCCGGCACCCCGGAATGGGCCGCCGCGGCAAAAAACGGACCGGAGCCGGCACCCCGGAATGGGCCGCCGCGGCAAAAAACGGACCGGGTCCGGCACCCCGGAATGGGCCGCCGCGGCAAAAAACGGACCGGAGCCGGCACCCCGGAATGGGCCGCCGCGGCAAAAAACGGACCGGGTCCGGCACCCCGGAATGGGCCGCCGCGGCAAAAAACGGACCGGAGCCGGCACCCCGGAATGGGCCGCCGCGGCAAAAAACGGACCGGCGCCGGCACCCCGGAATGGGCCGCCGCGGCAAAAAACGGACCGGCCCCGGCACCCCGGAATGGGCCGCCGCGGCAAAAAACGGACCGGAGCCGGCACCCCGGAATGGGCCGCCGCGGCAAAAAACGGACCGGCCCCGGCACCCCGGAATGGGCCGCCGCGTCAAAAAACGGACCGGGTCCGGCACCCCGGAATGGGCCGCCGCGTCAAAAAACGGACCGCAGCCGGCACCCCGGAATGGGCCGCCGCGGCAAAAAACGGACCGGGTCCGGCACCCCGGAATGGGCCGCCGCGGCAAAAAACGGACCGGGTCCGGCACCCCGGAATGGGCCGCCGCGGCAAAAAACGGACCGGAGCCGGCACCCCGGAATGGGCCGCCGCGGCAAAAAACGGACCGGCCCCGGCACCCCGGAATGGGCCGCCGCGGCAAAAAACGGACCGGCCCCGGCACCCCGGAATGGGCCGCCGCGGCAAAAAACGGACCGGAGCCGGCACCCCGGAATGGGCCGCCGCGGCAAAAAACGGACCGGGTCCGGCACCCCGGAATGGGCCGCCGCGGCAAAAAACGGACCGGAGCCGGCACCCCGGAATGGGCCGCCGCGGCAAAAAACGGACCGGCCCCGGCACCCTGGAATGGGCCGCCGCGGCAAAAAACGGACCGGCTCCGGCACCCCGGAATGGGCTGCCGCGGCAAAAAACGGACCGGGTCCGGCACCCCGGAATGGGCCGCCGCGTCAAAAAACGGACCGGCTCCGGCACCCCGGAATGGGCCGCCGCGTCAAAAAACGGACCGGGTCCGGCACCCCGGAATGGGCCGCCGCGGCAAAAAACGGACCGGCGCCGGCACCCCGGAATGGGCCGCCGCGGCAAAAAACGGACCGGCCCCGGCACCCCGGAATGGGCCGCCGCGGCAAAAAACGGACCGGCCCCGGCACCCCGGAATGGGCCGCCGCGTCAAAAAACGGACCGGGTCCGGCACCCCGGAATGGGCCGCCGCGTCAAAAAACGGACCGGGTCCGGCACCCCGGAATGGGCCGCCGCGGCAAAAAACGGACCGGGTCCGGCACCCCGGAATGGGCCGCCGCGGCAAAAAACGGACCGGCGCCGGCACCCCGGAATGGGCCGCCGCGGCAAAAAACGGACCGGCCCCGGCACCCCGGAATGGGCCGCCGCGGCAAAAAACGGACCGGCCCCGGCACCCCGGAATGGGCCGCCGCGGCAAAAAACGGACCGGCCCCGGCACCCCGGAATGGGCCGGCGCGGCAAAAAACGGACCGGAGCCGGCACCCCGGAATGGGCCGCCGCGGCAAAAAACGGACCGGAGCCGGCACCCGGGAATGGGCCGCCGCGGCAAAAAACGGACCGGGTCCGGCACCCCGGAATGGGCCGCCGCGGCAAAAAACGGACCGGAGCCGGCACCCCGGAATGGGCCGCCGCGGCAAAAAACGGACCGGGTCCGGCACCCCGGAATGGGCCGCCGCGGCAAAAAACGGACCGGAGCCGGCACCCCGGAATGGGCCGCCGCGGCAAAAAACGGACCGGGTCCGGCACCCCGGAATGGGCCGCCGCGGCAAAAAACGGACCGGCCCCGGCACCCCGGAATGGGCCGCCGCGGCAAAAAACGGACCGGGTCCGGCACCCCGGAATGGGCCGCCGCGTCAAAAAACGGACCGGGTCCGGCACCCCGGAATGGGCCGCCGCGTCAAAAAACGGACCGCAGCCGGCACCCCGGAATGGGCCGCCGCGGCAAAAAACGGACCGGGTCCGGCACCCCGGAATGGGCCGCCGCGGCAAAAAACGGACCGGCGCCGGCACCCCGGAATGGGCCGCCGCGGCAAAAAACGGACCGGAGCCGGCACCCTGGAATGGGCTGCCGCGGCAAAAAACGGACCGGCCCCGGCACCCCGGAATGGGCCGCCGCGGCAAAAAACGGACCGGCCCCGGCACCCCGGAATGGGCCGCCGCGGCAAAAAACGGACCGGAGCCGGCACCCCGGAATGGGCCGCCGCGGCAAAAAACGGACCGGCCCCGGCACCCCGGAATGGGCCGCCGCGGCAAAAAACGGACCGGAGCCGGCACCCCGGAATGGGCCGCCGCGGCAAAAAACGGACCGGCCCCGGCACCCTGGAATGGGCCGCCGCGGCAAAAAACGGACCGGCTCCGGCACCCCGGAATGGGCCGCCGCGGCAAAAAACGGACCGGCCCCGGCACCCCGGAATGGGCCGCCGCGGCAAAAAACGGACCGGCGCCGGCACCCCGGAATGGGCCGCCGCGGCAAAAAACGGACCGGCCCCGGCACCCCGGAATGGGCCGCCGCGTCAAAAAACGGACCGGGTCCGGCACCCCGGAATGGGCCGCCGCGGCAAAAAACGGACCGGAGCCGGCACCCCGGAATGGGCCGCCGCGGCAAAAAACGGACCGGCTCTGGCACCCCGGAATGGGCCGCCGCGGCAAAAAACGGACCGGCGCCGGCACCCCGGAATGGGCCGCCGCGGCATAAAACGGACCGGCTCTGGCAGCCCGGAATGGTCCGCCGCGGCAAAAAACGGACCGGCTCTGGCACCCCGGAATGGGCCGCCGCGGCAAAAAACGGACCGGCTCTGGCACCCCGGAATGGGCCGCCGCGGCAAAAAACGGACCGGCCCCGGCACCCCGGAATGGGCCGCCGCGGCAAAAAACGGACCGGAGCCGGCACCCCGGAATGGGCCGCCGCGGCAAAAAACGGACCGGCCCCGGCACCCCGGAATGGGCCGCCGCGGCAAAAAACGGACCAGAGCCGGCACCCCGGAATGGGCCGCCGCGGCAAAAAACGGACCGGGTCCGGCACCCCGGAATGGGCCGCCGCGGCAAAAAACGGACCGGCCCCGGCACCCCGGAATGGGCCGCCGCGGCAAAAAACGGACCGGAGCCGGCACCCCGGAATGGGCCGCCACGGCAAAAAACGGACCGGCCCCGGCACCCCGGAATGGGCCGCCGCGGCAAAAAACGGACCGGGTCCGGCACCCCGGAATGGGCCGCCGCGGCAAAAAACGGACCGGCCCCGGCACCCCGGAATGGGCCGCCGCGGCAAAAAACGGGCCGGAGCCGGCACCCCGGAATGGGCCGCCGCGGCAAAAAACGGACCGGCCCCGGCACCCCGGAATGGGCCGCCGCGGCAAAAAACGGACCGGCGCCGGCACCCCGGAATGGGCCGCCGTGGCAAAAAACGGACCGGCCCCGGCACCCCGGAATGGGCCGCCGCGGCAAAAAACGGACCGGCTCCGGCACCCCGGAATGGGCCGCCGCGTCAAAAAACGGACCGGCCCCGGCACCCCGGAATGGGCCGCCGCGGCAAAAAACGGACCGGGTCCGGCACCCCGGAATGGGCCGCCGCGTCAAAAAACGGACCGGCCCCGGCACCCCGGAATGGGCCGCCGCGGCAAAAAACGGACCGGGTCCGGCACCCCGGAATGGGCCGCCGCGGCAAAAAACGGACCGGCCCCGGCACCCCGGAATGGGCCGCCGCGGCAAAAAACGGACCGGGTCCGGCACCCCGGAATGGGCCACCGCGGCATAAAACGGACCGGCGCCGGCACCCCGGAATGGGCCGCCGCGGCAAAAAACGGACCGGCCCCGGCACCCCGGAATGGGCCGCCGCGGCAAAAAACGGACCGGCCCCGGCACCCCGGAATGGGCCGCCGCGGCAAAAAACGGACCGTCCCCCGGCACCCCGGAATGGGCCGCCGCGGCAAAAAACGGACCGGCCCCGGCACCCCGGAATGGGCCGCCGCGTCAAAAAACGGACCGGCCCCGGCACCCCGGAATGGGCCGCCGCGTCAATAAACGGACCGGGTCCGGCACCCCGGAATGGGCCGCCGCGGCAAAAAACGGACCGGGTCCGGCACCCCGGAATGGGCCGCCGCGGCAAAAAACGGACCGGCGCCGGCACCCCGGAATGGGCCGCCGCGGCAAAAAACGGACCGGCCCCGGCACCCTGGAATGGGCTGCCGCGGCAAAAAACGGACCGGCCCCGGCACCCCGGAATGGGCCGCCGCGGCAAAAAACGGACCGGCCCCGGCACCCCGGAATGGGCCGCCGCGGCAAAAAACGGACCGGAGCCGGCACCCCGGAATGGGCCGCCGCGGCAAAAAACGGACCGGAGCCGGCACCCGGGAATGGGCCGCCGCGGCAAAAAAAGGACCGGGTCCGGCACCCCGGAATGGGCCGCCGCGGCAAAAAACGGACCGGAGCCGGCACCCCGGAATGGGCCGCCGCGGCAAAAAACGGACCGGGTCCGGCACCCCGGAATGGGCCGCCGCGGCAAAAAACGGACCGGGTCCGGCACCCCGGAATGGGCCGCCGCGGCAAAAAACGGACCGGGTCCGGCACCCCGGAATGGGCCGCCGCGGCAAAAAACGGACCGGAGCCGGCACCCCGGAATGGGCCGCCGCGGCAAAAAACGGACCGGGTCCGGCACCCCGGAATGGGCCGCCGCGGCAAAAAACGGACCGGCCCCGGCACCCCGGAATGGGCCGCCGCGGCAAAAAACGGACCGGGTCCGGCACCCCGGAATGGGCCGCCGCGGCAAAAAACGGACCGGGTCCGGCACCCCGGAATGGGCCGCCGCGTCAAAAAACGGACCGGGTCCGGCACCCCGGAATGGGCCGCCGCGGCAAAAAACGGACCGGAGCCGGCACCCCGGAATGGGCCGCCGCGGCAAAAAACGGACCGGGTCCGGCACCCCGGAATGGGCCGCCGCGGCAAAAAACGGACCGGCGCCGGCACCCCGGAATGGGCCGCCGCGGCAAAAAACGGACCGGCGCCGGCACCCTGGAATGGGCCGCCGCGGCAAAAAACGGACCGGCCCCGGCACCCCGGAATGGGCCGCCGCGGCAAAAAACGGACCGGGTCCGGCACCCCGGAATGGGCCACCGCGGCAAAAAACGGACCGGAGCCGGCACCCCGGAATGGGCCGCCGCGTCAAAAAACGGACCGGGTCCGGCACCCCGGAATGGGCCGCCGCGGCAAAAAACGGACCGGAGCCGGCACCCCGGAATGGGCCGCCGCGGCAAAAAACGGACCGGCCCCGGCACCCCGGAATGGGCCGCCGCGGCAAAAAACGGACCGGGTCCGGCACCCCGGAATGGGCTGCCGCGGCAAAAAACGGACCGGCCCCGGCACCCCGGAATGGGCCGCCGCGGCAAAAAACGGACCGGGTCCGGCACCCCGGAATGGGCCGCCGCGTCAAAAAACGGACCGGGTCCGGCACCCCGGAATGGGCCGCCGCGTCAAAAAACGGACCGGGTCCGGCACCCCGGAATGGGCCGCCGCGGCAAAAAACGGACCGGAGCCGGCACCCCGGAATGGGCCGCCGCGGCAAAAAACGGACCGGCCCTGGCACCCCGGAATGGGCCGCCGCAGCAAAAAACGGACCGGCGCCGGCACCCCGGAATGGGCCGCCGCGGCAAAAAACGGATCGGAGCCGGCACCCTGGAATGGGCCGCCGCGGCAAAAAACGGACCGGCCCCGGCACCCCGGAATGGGCCGCCGCGGCAAAAAACGGACCGGCCCCGGCACCCCGGAATGGGCCGCCGCGGCAAAAAACGGACCGGCGCCGGCACCCCGGAATGGGCCGCCGCGGCAAAAAACGGACCGGCCCCGGCACCCCGGAATGGGCCGCCGCGGCAAAAAACGGACCGGCGCCGGCACCCCGGAATGGGCCGCCGTGGCAAAAAACGGACCGGCCCCGGCCCCCCGGAATGGGCCGCCGCGGCAAAAAACGGACCGGCCCCGGCACCCCGGAATGGGCCGCCGCGTCAAAAAACGGACCGGGTCCGGCACCCCGGAATGGGCCGCCGCGGCAAAAAACGGACCGGCCCCGGCACCCCGGAATGGGCCGCCGCGGCAAAAAAACGGACCGGCTCCGGCACCCCGGAATGGGCCGCCGCGTCAAAAAACGGACCGGAGCCGGCACGCCGGAATGGGCCGCCGCGTCAAAAAACGGACCGGCGCCGGCACCCCGGAATGGGCCGCCGCGTCAAAAAACGGACCGGCGCCGGCACCCCGGAATGGGCCGCCGCGGCAAAAAACGGACCGGCTCTGGCACCCCGGAATGGGCCGCCGCGGCAAAAAACGGACCGGCTCTGGCACCCCGGAATGGGCCGCCGCGGCAAAAAACGGACCGGCTCTGGCAGCCCGGAATGGTCCGCCGCGGCAAAAAACGGACCGGCTCTGGCAGCCCGGAATGGTCCGCCGCGGCAAAAAACGGACCGGCTCTGGCACCCCGGAATGGGCCGCCGCGGCAAAAAACGGACCGGCCCCGGCACCCCGGAATGGGCCGCCGCGGCAAAAAACGGACCGGAGCCGGCACCCCGGAATGGGCCGCCGCGGCAAAAAACGGACCGGCCCCGGCACCCCGGAATGGGCCGCCGCGGCAAAAAACGGACCGGAGCCGGCACCCCGGAATGGGCCGCCGCGGCAAAAAACGGACCGGAGCCGGCACCCGGGAATGGGCCGCCGCGGCAAAAAAAGGACCGGGTCCGGCACCCCGGAATGGGCCGCCGCGGCAAAAAACGGACCGGAGCCGGCACCCCGGAATGGGCCGCCGCGGCAAAAAACGGACCGGGTCCGGCACCCCGGAATGGGCCGCCGCGGCAAAAAACGGACCGGGTCCGGCACCCCGGAATGGGCCGCCGCGGCAAAAAACGGACCGGCCCCGGCACCCCGGAATGGGCCGCCGCGGCAAAAAACGGACCGGGTCCGGCACCCCGGAATGGGCCGCCGCGGCAAAAAACGGACCGGCCCCGGCACCCCGGAATGGGCCACCGCGGCAAAAAACGGACCGGAGCCGGCACCCCGGAATGGGCCGCCGCGTCAAAAAACGGACCGGGTCCGGCACCCCGGAATGGGCCGCCGCGGCAAAAAACGGACCGGAGCCGGCACCCCGGAATGGGCCGCCGCGGCAAAAAACGGACCGGCCCCGGCACCCCGGAATGGGCCGCCGCGGCAAAAACGGACCGGGTCCGGCACCCCCGGAATGGGCTGCCGCGGCAAAAAACGGACCGGCCCCGGCACCCCGGAATGGGCCGCCGCGGCAAAAAACGGACCGGGTCCGGCACCCCGGAATGGGCCGCCGCGTCAAAAAACGGACCGGGTCCGGCACCCCGGAATGGGCCGCCGCGGCAAAAAACGGACCGGAGCCGGCACCCCGGAATGGGCCGCCGCGGCAAAAAACGGACCGGGCCCCGGCACCCCCGGAATGGGCCGCCGCGGCAAAAAACGGACCGGGTCCGGCACCCCGGAATGGGGCTGCCGCGGCAAAAACGGACCGGCCCCGGCACCCCGGAATGGGCCGCCGCGGCAAAAAACGGACCGGGTCCGGCACCCCGGAATGGGCCGCCGCGTCAAAAAAACGGACCGGGTCCGGCACCCCGGAATGGGCCGCCGCGTCAAATAAACGGACCGGGTCCGGCACCCCGGAATGGGCCGCCGCGGCAAAAAACGGACCGGAGCCGGCACCCCCGGAATGGGCCGCCGCGGCAAAAAACGGACCGGCCCTGGCACCCCGGAATGGGCCGCCGCAGCAAAAAACGGACCGGCGCCGGCACCCCGGAATGGGCCGCCGCGGCAAAAAACGGATCGGAGCCGGCACCCTGGAATGGGCCGCCGCGGCAAAAACGGACCGGCCCCGGCACCCCGGAATGGGCCGCCGCGGCAAAAAACGGACCGGCCCCGCACCCCGGAATGGGCCGCCGCGGCAAAAAAACGGACCGCGCCGGCACCCCCCGGAATGGGCCGCCGCGGCAAAAAACGGACCGGCCCCGGCACCCCCGGAATGGGCCGCCGCGGCAAAAAAACGGACCGGCGCCGGCACCCCGGAATGGGGCCGCCGTGGCAAAAAACGGACCGGCCCCGGCCCCCCGGAATGGGCCGCCGCGGCAAAAAAACGGACCGGCCCCGGCACCCCGGAATGGGCCGCCGCGTCAAAAAACGGACCGGGTCCGGCACCCCGGAATGGGCCGCCGCGGCAAAAAACGGACCGGCCCCGGCACCCCGGAATGGGCCGCCGCGGCAAAAAACGGACCGGCTCCGGCACCCCGGAATGGGCCGCCGCGTCAAAAAACGGACCGGAGCCGGCACGCCGGAATGGGCCGCCGCGTCAAAAAACGGACCGGCGCCGGCACCCCCGGAATGGGCCGCCGCGTCAAAAAAACGGACCGGCGCCGGCACCCCGGAATGGGCCGCCGCGGCAAAAAACGGACCGGCTCTGGCACCCCGGAATGGGCCGCCGCGGCAAAAAACGGACCGGCTCTGGCACCCCGGAATGGGCCGCCGCGGCAAAAAACGGACCGGCTCTGGCAGCCCGGAATGGTCCGCCGCGGCAAAAAACGGACCGGCTCTGGCAGCCCGGAATGGTCCGCCGCGGCAAAAAAACGGACCGGCTCTGGCACCCCGGAATGGGCCGCCGCGGCAAAAAACGGACCGGCCCCGGCCACCCCGGAATGGGCCGCCGCGGCAAAAAACGGACCGGAGCCGGCACCCCGGAATGGGGCCGCCGCGGCAAAAAAACGGACCGGCCCCGGCACCCCGGAATGGGCCGCCGCGGCAAAAAACGGACCGGAGCCGGCACCCCGGAATGGGCCGCCGCGGCAAAAAACGGACCGGAGCCGGCACCCGGGAATGGGCCGCCGCGGCAAAAAAAGGACCGGGTCCGGCACCCCGGAATGGGCCGCCGCGGCAAAAAACGGACCGGAGCCGGCACCCCGGAATGGGCCGCCGCGGCAAAAAACGGACCGGGTCCGGCACCCCGGAATGGGCCGCCGCGGCAAAAAACGGACCGGGTCCGGCACCCCGGAATGGGCCGCCGCGGCAAAAAAACGGACCGGCCCCGGCACCCCGGAATGGGCCGCCGCGGCAAAAAACGGACCGGAGCCGGCACCCCGGAATGGGCCGCCGCGGCAAAAAACGGACCGGGTCCGGCACCCCGGAATGGGCCGCCGCGGCAAAAAAACGGACCGGCCCCGGCACCACCGGAATGGGCCGCCGCGGCAAAAAACGGACCGGAGCCGGCACCCCGGAATGGGCCGCCGCGGCAAAAAACGGACCGGGTCCGGCAGCCCGGAATGGGCCGCCGCGTCAAAAAACGGACCGGGTCCGGCACCCCGGAATGGGCCGCCGCGTCAAAAAACGGACCGGAGCCGGCACCCCGGAATGGGCCGCCGCGGCAAAAAACGGACCGGCGCCGGCACCCCGGAATGGGCCGCCGCGGCAAAAAACGGACCGGCGCCGGCACCCCGGAATGGGCCGCCGCGGCAAAAAACCGGACCGGAGCCGGCACCCTGGAATGGGCCGCCGCGGCAAAAAACGGACCGGCCCCGCCGCGGCAAAAAACGACCGGCCCCGGCACCCCGGAATGGGCCGCCGCGGCAAAAAACGGACGGAGCCGGCACCCCGGAATGGGCCGCCGCGGCAAAAAACGGACCGGCGCCGCACCCCGGAATGGGCCGCCGCGGCAAAAAACGGACCGGCCCCGGCACCCCGGAATGGGCCGCCGCGGCAAAAACGGACGGCTCCGGCACCCCGGAATGGGCCGCCGCGGCAAAAAACGGACCGGCGCCGGCACCCCGGAATGGGCCGCCGCGGCAAAAAACGGACCGGGTCCGGCACCCCGGAATGGGCCGCCGCGGCAAAAAACGGACCGGCGCCGGCACCCCGGAATGGGCTGCCGCGGCAAAAACGGACCGGCCCCGGCACCCCGGAATGGGCCGCCGCGGCAAAAAACGGACCGGCCCCGGCACCCCGGAATGGGCCGCCGCGGCAAAAAACGGGCCGGAGTCAGCAACCCGGAATGGGCCGGCGCGTCAAAAAACGGACCGGGTCCGGCACCCCGGAATGGGCCGCCGCGGCAAAAAACGGACCGGGTCCGGCACCCCGGAATGGGCCGCCGCTGCAAAAAACGGACCGGCCCCGGCACCCCGGAATGGGCCGCCGCGGCAAAAAACGGACCGGGTCCGGCACCCCGGAATGGGCCGCCGCGGCAAAAAACGGACCGGCCCCGGCACCCCGGAATGGGCCGCCGCGGCAAAAAAACGGACCGGCCCCGGCACCCCGGAATGGGCCGCCGCGGCAAAAAACGGACCGGCCCCGGCACCCCGGAATGGGCCGCCGCGGCAAAAAACGGACCGGAGCCGGCACCCCGGAATGGGCCGCCGCGGCAAAAAAAGGGACCGGGTCCGGCACCCCGGAATGGGCCGCCGCGGCAAAAAA
This sequence comes from Phalacrocorax carbo, assembly GCF_963921805.1. NCBI lineage: Eukaryota > Metazoa > Chordata > Aves > Suliformes > Phalacrocoracidae > Phalacrocorax > Phalacrocorax carbo. The sequence goes on from NW_026990515.1 coordinate 37,167, forward strand.
CGGACCGGGTCCGGCACCCCCGGAATGGGCCGCCGCGGCAAAAAACGGACCGGGTCCGGCACCCCGGAATGGGCCGCCGCGGCAAAAAACGGACCGGAGCCGGCACCCCGGAATGGGCCGCCGCGGCAAAAAACGGACTGGGTCCGGCACCCCGGAATGGGCCGCCGCGGCAAAAAACGGACCGGAGCCGGCACCCCGGAATGGGCCGCCGCGGCAAAAAACGGACCGGGTCCGGCACCCCGGAATGGGCCGCCGCGGCAAAAAACGGACCGGCCCCGGCACCCCGGAATGGGCCGCCGCGGCAAAAAACGGACCGGAGCCGGCACCCCGGAATGGGCCGCCGCGGCAAAAAACGGACCGGGTCCGGCACCCCGGAATGGGCCGCCGCGGCAAAAAACGGACCGGCCCCCGGCACCCCGGAATGGGCCGCCGCGGCAAAAAACGGACCGGAGCCGGCACCCCGGAATGGGCCGCCGCGGCAAAAAACGGACCGGCCCCGGCACCCCGGAATGGGCCGCCGCGGCAAAAAACGGACCGGCGCCGGCACCCCGGAATGGGCCACCGCGGCAAAAAACGGACCGGAGCCGGCACCCCGGAAATGGGCCGCCGCGGCAAAAAACGGACCGGCCCCGGCACCCCCGGAATGGGCCGCCGCGGCAAAAAACGGACCGGCGCCGGCACCCCGGAATGGGCCGCCGCGGCAAAAAACGGACCGGCCCCGGCACCCCGGAATGGGCCGCCGCGGCAAAAAACGGACCGCCCCGGCACCCCGGAATGGGCCGCCGTGGGCAAAAAACGGACCGGAGCCGGCACCCCGGAATGGGCTGCCGCGGCAAAAAACGGACCTGGTCCGGCACCCCCGGAATGGGCCGCCGCGTCAAAAAACGGACCGGCTCCGGCACCCCGGAATGGGCCGCCGCGTCAAAAAACGGACCGGGTCCGGCACCCCGGAATGGGCCGCCGCGTCAAAAAACGGACCGGCTCCGGCACCCCGGAATGGGCCGCCGCGGCAAAAAACGGACCGGCTCCGGCACCCCGGAATGGGCCGCCGCGGCAAAAAACGGACCGGCCCTGGCACCCCGGAATGGGCCGCCGCAGCAAAAAACGGACCGGCGCCGGCACCCCGGAATGGGCCGCCGCGGCAAAAAACGGATCGGAGCCGGCACCCTGGAATGGGCCGCCGCGGCAAAAAACGGACCGGCCCCGGCACCCCGGAATGGGCCGGCGCGGCAAAAAACGGACCAGCCTCGGCACCCCGGAATGGGCCGCCGCGGCAAAAAACGGACCGGCGCCGGCACCCCGGAATGGGCCGCCGCGGCAAAAAACGGACCGGCCCCGGCACCCCGGAATGGGCCGCCGCGGCAAAAAACGGACCGGCGCCGGCACCCCGGAATGGGCCGCCGTGGCAAAAAAACGGACCGGCCCCGGCACCCCGGAATGGGCCGCCGCGGCAAAAAACGGACCGGGTGTGGCACCCCGGAATGGGCCGCCGCGGCAAAAAACGGACCGGCCCCGGCACCCCGGAATGGGCCGCCGCGGCAAAAAACGGACCGGAGCCGGCACCCCGGAATGGGCCGCCGCGGCAAAAAACGGACCGGCCCCGGCACCCCGGAATGGGCCGCCGCGGCAAAAAACGGACCGGGTCCGGCACCCCGGAATGGGCCGCCGCGTCAAAAAACGGACCGGCTCCGGCACCCCGGAATGGGCCGCCGCGGCAAAAAACGGACCGGAGCCGGCACCCCCGGAATGGGCCGCCGCGGCAAAAAACGGACCGGGTCCGGCACCCCGGAATGGGCCGCCGCGGCAAAAAACGGACCGGCTCCGGCACCCCGGAATGGGCCGCCGCGGCAAAAAACGGACCGGGTCCGGCACCCCGGAATGGGCCGCCGCGGCAAAAAACGGACCGGCCCCGGCACCCCGGAATGGGCCGCCGCGGCAAAAAACGGACCGGCTCCGGCACCCCGGAATGGGCCGCCGCGGCAAAAAACGGACCAGCCCCGGCACCCCGGAATGGGCCGCCGCGGCAAAAAACGGACCGGCTCCGGCACCCCGGAATGGGCCGCCGCGGCAAAAAAACGGACCGGCCCCGGCACCCCGGAATGGGCCGCCGCGGCAAAAAACGGACCGGAGCCGGCACCCCGGAATGGGCCGCCGCGGCAAAAAACGGACCGGGTCCGGCACCCCCGGAATGGGCCGCCGCGTCAAAAAACGGACCGGGTCCGGCACCCCGGAATGGGCCGCCGCGTCAAAAAAACGGACCGGAGCCGGCACCCCGGAATGGGCCGCCGCGGCAAAAAACGGACCGGCGCCGGCACCCCGGAATGGGCCGCCGCGGCAAAAAACGGACCGGCCCCGGCACCCCGGAATGGGCCGCCGCGGCAAAAAACGGACCGGAGCCGGCACCCTGGAATGGGCCGCCGCGGCAAAAAACGGACCGGCCCCGGCACCCCGGAATGGGCCGCCGCGGCAAAAAACGGACCGGCGCCGGCACCCCGGAATGGGCCGCCGCGGCAAAAAACGGACCGGCGCCGGCACCCCGGAATGGGCCGCCGCGGCAAAAAACGGACCGGCTCCGGCACCCCGGAATGGGCCGCCGCGGCAAAAAACGGACCGGAGCCGGCACCCCGGAATGGGCCGCCGCGGCAAAAAAACGGACCGGCCCCGGCACCCCGGAATGGGCCGCCGTGGCAAAAAACGGACCGGGTCCGGCACCCCGGAATGGGCTGCCGCGGCAAAAAACGGACCGGGTCCGGCACCCCGGAATGGGCCGCCGCGTCAAAAAACGGACCGGGTCCGGCACCCCGGAATGGGCCGCCGCGTCAAAAAACGGACCGGCTCCGGCACCCCGGAATGGGCCGCCGCGTCAAAAAACGGACCGGCTCGGGCACCCCGGAATGGGCCGCCACGGCAAAAAACGGACCGGCCCCGGCACCCCGGAATGGGCCGCCGCGGCAAAAAACGGACCGGCTCTGGCACCCCGGAATGGGGCCGCCGCGGCAAAAAACGGACCGGGTCCGGCACCCCGGAATGGGCCGCCGCGTCAAAAAACGGACCGGCCCCGGCACCCCGGAATGGGCTGCCGCGTCAAAAAACGGACCGGAGCCGGCACCCCGGAATGGGCCGCCGCGTCAAAAAACGGACCGGCCCCGGCACCCCGGAATGGGCCGCCGCGGCAAAAAACGGACCGGCTCCGGCACCCCGGAATGGGCCGCCGCGGCAAAAAACGGACCGGCGCCGGCACCCCGGAATGGGCCGCCGCGGCAAAAAACGGACCGGCCCCGGCACCCCGGAATGGGCCGCCGCGGCAAAAAACGGACCGGCGCCGGCACCCCGGAATGGGCCGCCACGGCAAAAAACGGACCGGCGCCGGCACCCCGGAATGGGCCGCCACGGCAAAAAACGGACCGGCCACGGCACCCATGAATGGGCCGCCGCGGCAAAAAACGGACCGGGCCCGGCACCCCGGAATGGGCCGCCGCGGCAAAAAACGGACCGGCGCCGGCACCCCGGAATGGGCCGCCGCGGCAAAAAACGGACCGGCCCCGGCACCCCGGAATGGGCCGCCGCGGCAAAAAACGGACCGGCTCCGGCACCCCGGAACGGGCCGCCGCGGCAAAAAACGGACCGGCCCCGGCACCCCGGAATGGGCCACCGTGGCAAAAAACGGACCGGGTCCGGCACCCCGGAATGGGCCGCCGCGGCAAAAAACGGACCGGCCCCGGCACCCCGGAATGGGCCGGCGCGGCAAAAAACGGACCGGCTCCGGCACCCCGGAATGGGCCGCCGCGGCAAAAAACGGACCGGAGCCGGCACCCCGGAATGGGCCGCCGCGGCAAAAAACGGACCGGCCCCGGCACCCCGGAATGGGCCGCCGCGGCAAAAAACGGACCGGGTCCGGCACCCCGGAATGGGCCGCCGCGGCAAAAAACGGACCGGAGCCGGCACCCCGGAATGGGCCGCCGCGGCAAAAAACGGACCGGCCCCGGCACCCCAGAATGGGGCGCCGCGGCAAAAAACGGACCGGCCCCGGCACCCCGGAATGGGCCGCCGCGGCAAAAAACGGACCGGCCCCGGCACCCCGGAATGGGGCGCCGCGGCAAAAAACGGACCGGCCCCGGCACCCCGGAATGGGCCGCCGCGGCAAAAAACGGACCGGCCCCGGCACCCCGGAATGGGCCGCCGCGGCAAAAAACGGACCGGCCCCGGCACCCCGGAATGGGCCGCCGCGGCAAAAAACGGACCGGGTCCGGCACCCCGGAATGGGCCGCCGCGTCAAAAAACGGACCGGCCCCGGCACCCCGGAATGGGCCGCCGCGGCAAAAAACGGACCGGCGCCGGCACCCCGGAATGGGCCGCCGCGGCAAAAAACGGACCGGGTCCGGCACCCCGGAATGGGCCGCCGCGGCAAAAAACGGACCGGCCCCGGCACCCCGGAATGGGCCGCCGCGGCAAAAAACGGACCGGAGCCGGCACCCCGGAATGGGCCGCCGCGTCAAAAAACGGACCGGCTCCGGCACCCCGGAATGGGCCGCCGCGGCAAAAAACGGACCGGGTCCGGCACCCCGGAATGGGCCGCCGCGGCAAAAAACGGACCGGCCCCGGCACCCCGGAATGGGCCGCCGCAGCAAAAAACGGACCGGCGCCGGCACCCCGGAATGGGCCGCCGCGGCAAAAAACGGACCGGCTCCGGCACCCCGGAATGGGCCGCCGCGGCAAAAAACGGACCGGGTCCGGCACCCCGGAATGGGCCGCCGCGGCAAAAAACGGACCGGCCCCGGCACCCCGGAATGGGCCGCCGCGGCAAAAAACGGACCGGCTCTGGCACCCCGGAATGGGCCGCCGCGGCAAAAAACGGACCGGCTCTGGCACCCCGGAATGGGCCGCCGCGGCAAAAAACGGACCGACGCCGGCACCCCGGAATGGGCCGCCGCGTCAAAAAACGGACCGGCTCTGGCACCCCGGAATGGGCCGCCGCGGCAAAAAACGGACCGGCTCCGGCACCCCGGAATGGGCCGCCGCGGCAAAAAACGGACCGGCCCCGGCACCCCGGAATGGGCCGCCGCGGCAAAAAAACGGACCGGCCCCGGCACCCCGGAATGGGCCGCCGCGGCAAAAAACGGACCGACTCCGGCACCCCGGAATGGGCCGCCGCGGCAAAAAACGGACCGGCCCCGGCACCCGGAATGGGCCGCCGCGGCAAAAAACGGACCGGCTCCGGCACCCCGGAATGGGCCGCCGCGTCAAAAAACGGACCGGCTCCCGCACCCCGGAATGGGCCGCCGCGTCAAAAAACGGACCGGGTCCGGCACCCCGGAATGGGCCGCCGCGGCAAAAAACGGACCGGGTCCGGCACCCCGGAATGGGCCGCCGCGGTAAAAAACGGACCGGCCCCGGCACCCCGGAATGGGCCGCCGCGGCAAAAAACAGACCGGCCCCGGCACCCCGGAATGGGCCGCCGCGGCAAAAAACGGACCGGCCCCGGCACCCCGGAATGGGCCGCCGCGGCAAAAAACGGACCGGCTCTGGCACCCCGGAATGGGCCGCCGCGGCAAAAAACGGACCGGCTCTGGCACCCCGGAATGGGCCGCCGCGGCAAAAAACGGACCGGCTCTGGCACCCCGGAATGGGCCGCCGCGGCAAAAAACGGACCGCTCTGGCAGCCCGGAATGGGCCGCCGAGGCAAAAAACGGACCGGCTCTGACACCCCGGAAAGGGCCGCCGCGGCAAAAAACGGACCGGCCCCGGCACCCCGGAATGGGCTGCCGCGGCAAAAAAACGGACCGGAGCCGGCACCCCGGAATGGGCCACCGCGGCAAAAAAACGGACCGGGTCCGGCACCCCGGAATGGGCCGCCGCGGCAAAAACGGACCGGCCCCGGCACCCCGGAATGGGCCGCCGCGGCAAAAAACGGACCGGCTCTGGCACCCCGGAATGGGCCGCCGCGGCAAAAAACGGACCGGCTCTGGCACCCCGGAATGGGCCGCCGCGGCAAAAAACGGACCGGCTCTGGCAGCCCGGAATGGGCCGCCCCGAGGCAAAAAACGGACCGGCTCTGACACCCCGGAAAGGGCCGCCGCGGCAAAAAACGGACCGGCCCCGGCACCCCGGAATGGGCTGCCGCGGCAAAAAAACGGACCGGAGCCGGCACCCCCGGAATGGGCCACCGTGGCAAAAAACGGACCGGGTCCGGCACCCCGGAATGGGCCGCCGCGTCAAAAAACGGACCGGGTCCGGCACCCCGGAATGGGCCGCCGCGGCAAAAAACGGACCGGCGCCGGCACCCCGGAATGGGCCGCCGCGGCAAAAAACGGACCGGCCCCGGCACCCCGGAATGGGCCGCCGCGGCAAAAAACGGACCGGCTCTGGCACCCCGGAATGGGCCGCCGCGGCAAAAAACGGACCGGCGCCGGCACCCCGGAATGGGCCGCCGCGGCAAAAAACGGACCGGCTCCGGCACCCCGGAATGGGCCGCCGCGTCAAAAAACGGACCGGCCCCGGCACCCCGGAATGGGCCGCCGCGGCAAAAAACGGACCGGAGCCGGCACCCTGGAATGGGACGCCGCGGCAAAAAAACGGACCGGGTCCGGCACCCCCGGAATGGGCCGCCGCGGCAAAAAACGGACCGGCCCCGGCACCCCGGAATGGGCCGCCGTGGCAAAAAACGGACCGACTCCGGCACCCCGGAATGGGCCGCCGCGGCAAAAAACGGACCGGAGCCGGCACCCCGGAATGGGCCGCCGCGGCAAAAAACGGACCGGGTCCGGCACCCCGGAATGGGCCGCCGCGGCAAAAAACGGACCGGCTCCGGCACCCCGGAATGGGCCGCCGCGGCAAAAAACGGACCGGAGCCGGCACCCCGGAATGGGCCGCCGTGGCAAAAAACGGACCGGAGCCGGCACCCCGGAATGGGCCGCCGCGGCAAAAAACGGACCGGCCCCGGCACCCCGGAATGGGCCGCCGCGGCAAAAAACGGACCGGCGCCGGCACCCCGGAATGGGCCGCCGCGGCAAAAAAACGGACCGGCGCCGGCACCCCGGAATGGGCCGCCGCGGCAAAAAACGGACCGGCCACGGCACCCCGGAATGGGCCGCCGCGGCAAAAAAACGGACCGGCCCCGGCACCCCGGAATGGGCCGCCGCGGCAAAAAACGGACCGGCTCCGGCACCCCGGAATGGGCCGCCGCGGCAAAAAACGGACCGGCCCCGGCACCCCGGAATGGGCCGCCACGGCAAAAAACGGACCGGCCCCGGCACCCCGGAATGGGCCGCCGCGTCAAAAAACGGACCGGCCCCGGCACCCCGGAATGGGCCGCCGCGGCAAAAAACGGACCGGAGCCGGCACCCCGGAATGGGCCGCCGCGGCAAAAAACGGACCGGCCCCGGCACCCCGGAATGGGCCGCCGCGGCAAAAAACGGACCGGAGCCGGCCCCCCGGAATGGGCCGCCGCGGCATAAAACGGACCGGGTCCGGCACCCCGGAATGGGCTGCCGCGGCAAAAAACGGACCGGCTCCGGCACCCCGGAATGGGCCGCCGCGGCAAAAAACGGACCGGGTCCGGCACCCCGGAATGGGCCGCCGCGGCAAAAAACGGACCGGGTCCGGCACCCCGGAATGGGCCGCCGCGGCAAAAAACGGACCAGAGCCGGCACCCCGGAATGGGCCGCCGCGGCAAAAAACGGACCGGCTCCGGCACCCCGGAATGGGCCGCCGCGGCAAAAAACGGACCGGCTCCGGCACCCCGGAATGGGCCGCCGCGGCAAAAAACGGACCGACTCCGGCACCCCGGAATGGGCCGCCGCGGCAAAAAACGGACCGGGTCTGGCACCCCGGAATGGGCCGCCGCGGCAAAAAACGGACCGGCTCTGGCACCCCGGAATGGGCCGCCGCGGCAAAAAACGGACCGGGTCCGGCACCCCGGAATGGGCCGCCGCGTCAAAAAACGGACCGGCTCCGGCACCCCGGAATGGGCCGCCGCGTCAAAAAACGGACCGGAGCCGGCACCCCGGAATGGGCCGCCGCGGCAAAAAACGGACCGGGTCTGGCACCCCGGAATGGGCCGCCGCGGCAAAAAACGGACCGGCTCTGGCACCCCGGAATGGGCCGCCGCGGCAAAAAACGGACTGGCCCCGGCACCCCGGAATGGGCCGCCGCGGCAAAAAACGGACCGGAGCCGGCACCCCCGGAATGGGCCGCCGCGGCAAAAAAACGGACCGGCCCCGGCACCCCCGGAATGGGCCGCCGCGGCAAAAAACGGACCGGCCCCGGCACCCCGGAATGGGCCGCCGCGGCAAAAAACGGACCGGAGCCGGCACCCGGGCCCCCGAATGGCCGCCGCCGGCAAAAAACGGACCGGAGCCGGCACCCCGGAATGGGCCACCGTGGCAAAAAACGGACCGGGTCCGGCACCCCGGAATGGGCCGCCGCGTCAAAAAACGGACCGGCTCCGGCACCCCGGAATGGGCCGCCGCGGCAAAAAAAACGGGCCGGAGCCGGCACCCCGGAATGGGCCGCCGCGGCAAAAAACGGACCGGAGCCGGCCCCCCGGAATGGGCCGCCGCGGCATAAAACGGACCGGGTCCGGCACCCCGGAATGGGCTGCCGCGGCAAAAAACGGACCGGCTCCGGCACCCCGGAATGGGCCGCCGCGGCAAAAAAACGGACCGGGTCCGGCACCCCGGAATGGGCCGCCGCGGCAAAAAACGGACCGGGTCCGGCACCCCGGAATGGGCCGCCGCGGCAAAAAACGGACCAGAGGCGGCACCCCGGAATGGGCCGCCGCGGCAAAAAACGGACCGGGTCCGGCACCCCGGAATGGGCCGCCGCGGCAAAAAACGGAGCGGCTCCGGCACCCCGGAATGGGCCGCCGCGGCAAAAAACGGACCGACTCCGGCACCCCGGAATGGGCCGCCGCGGCAAAAAACGGACCGGGTCTGGCACCCCGGAATGGGCCGCCGCGGCAAAAAACGGACCGGCTCTGGCACCCCGGAATGGGCCGCCGCAGCAAAAAACGGACCGGGTCCGGCACCCCGGAATGGGCCGCCGCGTCAAAAAACGGACCGGCTCCGGCACCCCGGAATGGGCCGCCGCGTCAAAAAACGGACCGGAGCCGGCACCCCCGGAATGGGCCGCCGTGGCAAAAAACGGACCGGGTCTGGCACCCCGGAATGGGCCGCCGCGGCAAAAAACGGACCGGCGCCGGCACCCCGGAATGGGCCGCCGCGGCAAAAAAACGGACCGGCCCCGGCACCCCGGAATGGGCCGCCGCGGCAAAAAACGGACCGGAGCCGGCACCCCGGAATGGGCCGCCGCGGCAAAAAAACGGACCGGCCCCGGCACCCCGGAATGGGCCGCCGCGGCAAAAAACGGACCGGGTCCGGCACCCCGGAATGGGCCGCCGCGGCAAAAAACGGACCGGAGCCGGCACCCCGGAATGGGCCGCCGCGGCAAAAAACGGACCAGAGCCGGCACCCCGGAATGGGCCGCCGCGGCAAAAAACGGACCGGGTCCGGCACCCCGGAATGGGCCGCCGCGGCAAAAAACGGACCGGGTCCGGCACCCCGGAATGGGCCGCCGCGGCAAAAAACGGACCAGAGCCGGCACCCCGGAATGGGCCGCCGCGGCAAAAAACGGACCGGGTCCGGCACCCCGGAATGGGCCGCCGCGGCAAAAAACGGACCGGCTCCGGCACCCCGGAATGGGCCGCCGCGGCAAAAAACGGACCGACTCCGGCACCCCGGAATGGGCCGCCGCGGCAAAAAACGGACCAGAGCCGGCACCCCCGGAATGGGCCGCCGCGGCAAAAAACGGACCGCCTCTGGCACCCCGGAATGGGCCGCCGCGGCAAAAAACGGACCGGGTCCGGCACCCCGGAATGGGCCGCCGCGTCAAAAAACGGACCGGCTCCGGCACCCCGGAATGGGCCGCCGCGTCAAAAAACGGACCGGAGCCGGCACCCCGGAATGGGCCGCCGCGGCAAAAAACGGACCGGCCCGGCACCCCGGAATGGGCCGCCGCGGCAAAAAACGGACCGGCTCTGGCACCCCGGAATGGGCCGCCGCGGCAAAAAACGGACCGGCGCCGGCACCCCGGAATGGGCCGCCGCGGCAAAAAACGGACCGGCCCCGGCACCCCGGAATGGGCCGCCGCGGCAAAAAACGGACCGGAGCCGGCACCCCGGAATGGGCCGCCGCGGCAAAAAACGGACCGGCCCCGGCACCCCGGAATGGGCCGCCGCGGCAAAAAACGGACCGGAGCCGGCACCCCGGAATGGGCCGCCGCGGCAAAAAAACGGACCGGCCCCGGCACCCCGGAATGGGCCGCCGCGGCAAAAAACGGACCGGCCCCGGCACCCCGGAATGGGCCGCCGCGGCAAAAAACGGACCGGCTCCGGCACCCCGGAATGGGCCGCCGCGGCAAAAAACGGACCGGCCCCGGCACCCCGGAATGGGCCGCCGCGGCAAAAAACGGACCGGAGCCGGCACCCCGGAATGGGCCGCCGCGGCAAAAAACGGACCGGAGCCGGCACCCCCGAATGGGCCACCGTGGCAAAAAACGGACCGGGTCCGGCACCCCGGAATGGGCCGCCGCGTCAAAAAACGGACCGGCTCCGGCACCCCGGAATGGGCCGCCGCGGCAAAAAACGGGCCGGAGCCGGCACCCCGGAATGGGCCGCCGCGGCAAAAAACGGACCGGAGCCGGCCCCCCGGAATGGGCCGCCGCGGCATAAAACGGACCGGGTCCGGCACCCCGGAATGGGCTGCCGCGGCAAAAAACGGACCGGCTCCGGCACCCCGGAATGGGCCGCCGCGGCAAAAAACGGACCGGAGCCGGCACCCCGGAATGGGCCGCCGCGGCAAAAAACGGACCGGGTCCGGCACCCCGGAATGGGCCGCCGCGGCAAAAAACGGACCAGAGCCGGCACCCCGGAATGGGCCGCCGCGGCAAAAAACGGACCGGGTCCGGCACCCCCGGAATGGGCCGCCGCGGCAAAAAACGGACCGGCCCCGGCACCCCGGAATGGGCCGCCGCGGCAAAAAACGGACCGGCGCCGGCACCCCGGAATGGGCCGCCGCGGCAAAAAACGGACCGGCTCCGGCACCCCGGAATGGGCCGCCGCGGCAAAAAACGGACCGGCTCTGGCACCCCGGAATGGGCCGCCGCGGCAAAAAACGGACCGGGTCCGGCACCCCGGAATGGGCCGCCGCGTCAAAAAACGGACCGGCTCCGGCACCCCGGAATGGGCCGCCGCGGCAAAAAACGGACCGGAGCCGGCACCCCGGAATGGGCCGCCGCGGCAAAAAACGGACCGGGTCTGGCACCCCGGAATGGGCCGCCGCGGCAAAAAACGGACCGGCTCTGGCACCCCGGAATGGGCCGCCGCGGCAAAAAACGGACCGGCCCGGCACCCCGGAATGGGCCGCCGCGGCAAAAAACGGACCGGAGCCGGCACCCTGGAATGGGCCGCCGCGGCAAAAAACGGACCGGGTCTGGCACCCCCGGAATGGGCCGCCGCGGCAAAAAACGGACCGGCGCCGGCACCCCGGAATGGGCCGCCGCGGCAAAAAAACGGACCGGCCCCGGCACCCCGGAATGGGCCGCCGCGGCAAAAAACGGACCGGAGCCGGCACCCCGGAATGGGCCGCCGCGGCAAAAAACGGACCGGCCCCGGCACCCCGGAATGGGCCGCCGCGGCAAAAAACGGACCGGCCCCGGCACCCCGGAATGGGCCGCCGCGGCAAAAAACGGACCGGCTCCGGCACCCCGGAATGGGCCGCCGCGGCAAAAAACGGACCGGCCCCGGCACCCCGGAATGGGCCGCCGCGGCAAAAAACGGACCGGAGCCGGCACCCCGGAATGGGCCGCCGCGGCAAAAAACGGACCGGAGCCGGCACCCCCGAATGGGCCACCGTGGCAAAAAACGGACCGGGTCCGGCACCCCGGAATGGGCCGCCGCGGCAAAAAAACGGACCAGCGCCGGCACCCCGGAATGGGCCGCCGCGGCAAAAAACGGACCGGCCCCGGCACCCCGGAATGGGCCGCCGCGGCAAAAAACGGACCGGCCCCGGCACCCCGGAATGGGCCGCCGCGGCAAAAAACGGACCGGAGCCGGCACCCCGGAATGGGCCGCCGCGGCAAAAAACGGACCGGCCCCGGCACCCCGGAATGGGCCGCCGCGGCAAAAAACGGACCGGCGCCGGCACCCCCGGAATGGGCCGCCACGGCAAAAAACGGACCGGCCCCGGCACCCCGGAATGGGCCGCCGCGGCAAAAAACGGACCGGAGCCGGCACCCCCGGAATGGGCCGCCGCGGCAAAAACGGACCGGCGCCGGCACCCCGGAATGGCCGCCGCGGCAAAAAACGGACCAGAGCCGGCACCCCGGAATGGGCCGCCGCGGCAAAAAACGGACCGGGTCCGGCACCCCGGAATGGGCCGCCGCGGCAAAAAACGGACCGGCTCCGGCACCCCGGAATGGGCCGCCGCGGCAAAAAACGGACCGACTCCGGCACCCCGGAATGGGCCGCCGCGGCAAAAAAACGGACCAGAGCCGGCACCCCGGAATGGGCCGCCGCGGCAAAAAACGGACCGCCTCTGGCACCCCGGAATGGGCCGCCGCGGCAAAAAACGGACCGGGTCCGGCACCCCGGAATGGGCCGCCGCGTCAAAAAAACGGACCGGCTCCGGCACCCCGGAATGGGCCGCCGCGTCAAAAAACGGACCGGAGCCGGCACCCCGGAATGGGCCGCCGCGGCAAAAAACGGACCGGGTCTGGCACCCCGGAATGGGCCGCCGCGGCAAAAAACGGACCGGCTCTGGCACCCCGGAATGGGCCGCCGCGGCAAAAAACGGACCGGCGCCGGCACCCCGGAATGGGCCGCCGCGGCAAAAAACGGACCGGCCCCGGCACCCCGGAATGGGCCGCCGCGGCAAAAAACGGACCGGAGCCGGCACCCCGGAATGGGCCGCCGCGGCAAAAAACGGACCGGCCCCGGCACCCCGGAATGGGCCGCCGCGGCAAAAAACGGACCGGAGCCGGCACCCCGGAATGGGCCGCCGCGGCAAAAAACGGACCGGCCCCGGCACCCCCGGAATGGGCCGCCGCGGCAAAAAACGGACCGGCCCCGGCACCCCGGAATGGGCCGCCGCGGCAAAAAACGGACCGGCTCCGGCACCCCGGAATGGGCCGCCGCGGCAAAAAACGGACCGGCCCCGGCACCCCGGAATGGGCCGCCGCGGCAAAAAACGGACCGGAGCCGGCACCCCGGAATGGGCCGCCGCGGCAAAAAACGGACCGGAGCCGGCACCCCCGAATGGGCCACCGTGGCAAAAAACGGACCGGGTCCGGCACCCCCGGAATGGGCCGCCGCGTCAAAAAACGGACCGGCTCCGGCACCCCGGAATGGGCCGCCGCGGCAAAAAACGGGCCGGAGCCGGCACCCCGGAATGGGCCGCCGCGGCAAAAAACGGACCGGAGCCGGCCCCCCGGAATGGGCCGCCGCGGCATAAAACGGACCGGGTCCGGCACCCCGGAATGGGCTGCCGCGGCAAAAAACGGACCGGCTCCGGCACCCCGGAATGGGCCGCCGCGGCAAAAAACGGACCGGAGCCGGCACCCCGGAATGGGCCGCCGCGGCAAAAAACGGACCGGGTCCGGCACCCCGGAATGGGCCGCCGCGGCAAAAAACGGACCAGAGCCGGCACCCCGGAATGGGCCGCCGCGGCAAAAAACGGACCGGGTCCGGCACCCCGGAATGGGCCGCCGCGGCAAAAAACGGACCGGCCCCGGCACCCCGGAATGGGCCGCCGCGGCAAAAAACGGACCGGCGCCGGCACCCCGGAATGGGCCGCCGCGGCAAAAAACGGACCGGCTCCGGCACCCCGGAATGGGCCGCCGCGGCAAAAAACGGACCGGCTCTGGCACCCCGGAATGGGCCGCCGCGGCAAAAAACGGACCGGGTCCGGCACCCCGGAATGGGCCGCCGCGTCAAAAAACGGACCGGCTCCGGCACCCCGGAATGGGCCGCCGCGGCAAAAAACGGACCGGAGCCGGCACCCCGGAATGGGCCGCCGCGGCAAAAAACGGACCGGGTCTGGCACCCCGGAATGGGCCGCCGCGGCAAAAACGGACCGGCTCTGGCACCCCGGAATGGGCCGCCGCGGCAAAAAACGGACCGGCCCCGGCACCCCGGAATGGGCCGCCGCGGCAAAAAACGGACCGGAGCCGGCACCCTGGAATGGGCCGCCGCGGCAAAAAACGGACCGGTCTGGCACCCCGGAATGGGCCGCCGCGGCAAAAAAACGGACCGGCGCCGGCACCCCCGGAATGGGCCGCCGCGGCAAAAAACGGACCGGCCCCGGCACCCCGGAATGGGCCGCCGCGGCAAAAAACGGACCGGAGCCGGCACCCCGGAATGGGCCGCCGCGGCAAAAAACGGACCGGCCCCGGCACCCCGGAATGGGCCGCCGCGGCAAAAAACGGAC
>NW_026990516.1:0-137028 GCF_963921805.1 Phalacrocorax carbo
CGCCGGCACCCGGAAATGGGCCGCCGCGGCAAAAAACGGACCGGGTCCGGCACCCCGGAATGGGCCGCCGCGGCAAAAAACGGACCGGCCCGGCACCCCGGAATGGGCCGCCGCGGCAAAAAACGGACCGAGCCGGCACCCCGGAATGGGCCGCCGCGGCAAAAAACGGACCGGAGCCGGCACCCCGGAATGGGCCGCCGCGGCAAAAAACGGACCGGGCTCCGGCACCCCAGAATGGGCCGCCGCGGCAAAAAACGGACCGGCCCCGGCACCCCGGAATGGGCCGCCGCGGCAAAAAACGGACCGACTCCGGCACCCCGGAATGGGCCGCCGCGGCAAAAAAACGGACCGGCCCCGGCACCCCGGAATGGGCCGCCGCGGCAAAAAACGGACCGGCGCCGGCACCCCGGAATGGGCCGCCGCGGCAAAAAACGGACCGGAGCCGGCACCCCGGAATGGGCTGCCGCGGCAAAAAACGGACCGGGTCCGGCACCCCGGAATGGGCCGCCGCGGCAAAAAACGGACCGGCGCCGGCACCCCGGAATGGGCCGCCGCGGCAAAAAACGGACCGGAGCCGGCACCCCGGAATGGGCCGCCGCGGCAAAAAATGGACCGGAGCCGGCACCCCGGAATGGGCCGCCGCGGCAAAAAACGGACCGGGTCCGGCACCCCGGAATGGGCCGCCGCGGCAAAAAAACGGACCGGAGCCGGCACCCCGGAATGGGCCGCCGCGGCAAAAAACGGACCGGCCCCGGCACCCCGGAATGGGCCGCCGCGGCAAAAAACAGACCGGAGCCGGCACCCCGGAATGGGCCGCCGCGGCAAAAAACGGACCGGAGCCGGCACCCCGGAATGGGCCGCCGCGGCAAAAAACGGACCGGCCCCCGGCACCCCGGAATGGGCCGCCGCGGCAAAAAAACGGACCGGGTCCGGCACCCCGGAATGGGCCGCCGCGGCAAAAAACGGACCGACTCCGGCACCCCGGAATGGGCCGCCGCGGCAAAAAACGGACCGGCCCCGCACCCCGGAATGGGCCGCCGCGGCAAAAAACGGACCAGAGCCGGCACCCCGGAATGGGCCACCGTGGCAAAAAACGGACCGGCTCCGGCACCCCGGAATGGGCCGCCGCAGCAAAAAACGGACCGGCCCCCGGCACCCCGGAATGGGCTGCCGCGGCAAAAAACGGACCGGGTCCGGCACCCCGGAATGGCCCGCCACGGCAAAAAAACGGACCGGCTCTGGCACCCCGGAATGGGCCGCCGCGGCAAAAAACGGACCGGCCCCGGCACCCCGGAATGGGCCGCCGCGGCAAAAAAACGGACCGACTCCGGCACCCCGGAATGGGCCGCCGCGGCAAAAAACGGACCGGCCCCGCACCCCGGAATGGGCCGCCGCGGCAAAAAACGGACCAGAGCCGGCACCCCGGAATGGGCCGCCGCGGCAAAAAACGGACCGGCTCTGGCACCCCGGAATGGGCCGCCGCGGCAAAAAACGGACCGGCCCCGGCACCCCGGAATGGGCCACCATGGCAAAAAACGGACCGGCTCCGGCACCCCGGAATGGGCCGCCGCGGCAAAAAACGGACCGGCCCCGGCACCCCGGAATGGGCTGCCGCGGCAAAAAACGGACCGGGTCCGGCACCCCGGAATGGCCCGCCACGGCAAAAAACGGACCGGCTCTGGCACCCCGGAATGGGCCGCCGCGTCAAAAACGGACCGGCCCCGGCACCCCGGAATGGGCCGCCGCGTCAAAAAACGGACCAGCGCCGGCACCCCGGAATGGGCCGCCGCGGCAAAAAACGGACCGGCGCCGGCACCCCGGAATGGGCCGCCGCGGCAAAAAACGGACCGGCCCTGGCACCCCCGGAATGGTCCGCCGCGGCAAAAAACGGACTGGCCCCGGCACCCCGGAATGGGCCGCCGCGGCAAAAAACAGACCGGAGCCGGCACCCCGGAATGGGCCGCCGCGGCAAAAAACGGACCGGCCCCGGCACCCCGGAATGGGCCGCCGCGTCAAAAAACGGACCGGCCCCGGCACCCCGGAATGAGCCGCCGCGGCAAAAAACGGACCGGCGCCGGCACCCCGGAATGGGCCGCCGCGGCAAAAAACGGACCGGGTCCGGCACCCCCGGAATGGGCCGCCGCGGCAAAAAACGGACCGACTCCGGCACCCCCGGAATGGGCCGCCGCGGCAAAAAACGGACCGGCTCCGGCACCCCGGAATGGGCCGCCGCGGCAAAAAACGGACCGGCCCCGGCACCCCGGAATGGGCCGCCGCGGCAAAAAACAGACCGGAGCCGGCACCCCGGAATGGGCCGCCGCGGCAAAAAACGGACCGGGTCCGGCACCCCGGAATGGGCCGCCGCGGCAAAAAACGGACCGGCTCCGGCACCCCGGAATGGGCCGCCGCGGCAAAAAACGGACCGGCGCCGGCACCCCAGAAAGGGCCACCGCGGCAAAAAACGGACCGGAGCCGGCACCCCGGAATGGGCCGCCGCGGCAAAAAAACGGACCGGCGCCGGCACCCCGGAATGGGCCGCCGCGGCAAAAAACGGACCGGAGCCGGTACCCCGGAATGGGCCGCCGCGGCAAAAAACGGACCGGAGCCGGCCCCCCGGAATGGGCCGCCGCGGCAAAAAACTGACCGGAGCCGGCACCCCGGAATGGGCCGCCGCGGCAAAAAACGGACCGGGTCCGGCACCCCGGAATGGGCCGCCGCGGCAAAAAACGGACCGGCGCCGGCACCCCGGAATGGGCCGCCGCGGCAAAAAACGGACCGGCTCCGGCACCCCGGAATGGGCCGCCGCGGCAAAAAAACGGACCGGCTCCGGCACCCCAGAATGGGCCGCCGCGGCAAAAAACGGACCGGAGCCGGCACCCCGGAATGGGCCGCCGCGGCAAAAAACGGACCGGCGCCGGCACCCCGGAATGGGCCGCCGCGGCAAAAAACGGACCGGCCCCGGCACCCCGGAATGGGCCGCCGCGGCAAAAAACGGACCGGAGCCGGCACCCCGGAATGGGCCGCCGCGGCAAAACCGGACCGGGTCCGGCACCCCCGGAATGGGCTGCCGCGGCAAAAAACGGACCGGGTCCGGCACCCCGGAATGGGCCGCCGCGGCAAAAAACGGACCGGCTCCGGCACCCCCGGAATGGGCCGCCGCGGCAAAAAACGGACCGGCCCCGGCACCCCGGAATGGGCCGCCGCGGCAAAAAACGGACCGGCCCCGGCACCCCGGAATGGGCCGCCGCGGCAAAAAACGGACCGGCCCCGGCACCCCGGAATGGGCCGCCGCGTCAAAAAACGGACCGGCGCCGGCACCCCGGAATGGGCCGCCGCGGCAAAAAACGGACCGGGTCCGGCACCCCGGAATGGGCCGCCGCGTCAAAAAACGGACCGGCCCCGGCACCCCGGAATGGGCCACCGCGGCAAAAAACGGACCGGGTCCGGCACCCCGGAATGGGCCGCCGCGTCAAAAAACGGACCGGGTCCGGCACCCCGGAATGGGCCGCCGCGGCAAAAAAACGGACCGGGTCCGGCACCCCGGAATGGGCCGCCGCGGCAAAAAAACGGACCGGCCCCGGCACCCCGGAATGGGCTGCCGCGGCAAAAAACGTACCGGCCCCGGCACCCCGGAATGGGCCGCCGCGGCAAAAAACGGACCGGAGCCGGCACCCCGGAATGGGCCGCCGCGTCAAAAAACGGACCGGCCCCGGCACCCCGGAATGGGCCACCGCGGCAAAAAACGGACCGGGTCCGGCACCCCGGAATGGGCCGCCGCGTCAAAAAACGGACCGGCTCCGGCACCCCGGAATGGGCCGCCGCGGCAAAAAACGGACCGGGTCCGGCACCCCGGAATGGGCCGCCGCGGCAAAAAAACGGACCGGGTCCGGCACCCCGGAATGGGCCGCCGCGGCAAAAAACGGACCGGAGCCGGCACCCCGGAATGGGCCGCCGCGGCAAAAAACGGACCGGCCCCGGCACCCCGGAATGGGCCGCCGCGGCAAAAAACGGACCGGCGCCGGCACCCCCGGAATGGGCCGCCGCGGCAAAAAACGGACCGGCCCCGGCACCCCGGAATGGGCCGCCGCGGCAAAAAAACGGACCGGCGCCGGCACCCCCGGAATGGGCCGCCGCGGCAAAAAACGGACCGGCGCCGGCACCCCGAATGGGCCGCCGCGGCATAAAACGGACCGGCGCCGGCACCCCGGAATGGGCCGCCGCGGCAAAAAACGGACCGGCCCCGGCACCCCGGAATGGGCCGCCGCGGCAAAAAACGGACCGGCCCCGGCACCCCGGAATGGGCCGCCGCGGCAAAAAACGGACCGGCCCCGACACCCCGGAATGGGCCGCCGCGTCAAAAAACGGACCGGCCCCGGCACCCCGGAATGGGCCACCGCGGCAAAAAACGGAACGGGTCCGGCACCCCGGAATGGGCCGCCGCGGTCAAAAAACGGACCGGCTCCGGCACCCCGGAATGGGCCGCCGCGGCAAAAAACGGACCGGGTCCGGCACCCCGGAATGGGCCGCCGCGGCAAAAAACGGACCGGGTCCGGCACCCCGGAATGGGCCGCCGCGGCAAAAAACGGACCGGAGCCGGCACCCCGGAATGGGCCGCCGCGGCAAAAAACGGACCGGCCCCGGCACCCCGGAATGGGCCGCCGCGGCAAAAAACGGACCGGCGCCGGCACCCCGGAATGGGCCGCCGCGGCAAAAAACGGACCGGCCCCGGCACCCCGGAATGGGCCGCCGCGGCAAAAAACGGACCGGCGCCGGCACCCCGGAATGGGCCGCCGCGGCAAAAAACGGACCGGCGCCGGCACCCCGGAATGGGCCGCCGCGGCATAAAACGGACCGGCGCCGGCACCCCGGAATGGGCCGCCGCGGCAAAAAACGGACCGGCCCCGGCACCCCGGAATGGGCCGCCGCGGCAAAAAACGGACCGGCCCCGGCACCCCGGAATGGGCCGCCGCGGCAAAAAACGGACCGGCCCCGACACCCCGGAATGGGCCGCCGCGTCAAAAAACGGACCGGCCCCGGCACCCCGGAATGGGCCACCGCGGCAAAAAACGGAACGGGTCCGGCACCCCGGAATGGGCCGCCGCGGCAAAAAACGGACCGGCTCCGGCACCCCGGAATGGGCCGCCGCGGCAAAAAACGGACCGGGTCCGGCACCCCGGAATGGGCCGCCGCGGCAAAAAACGGACCGGGTCCGGCACCCCGGAATGGGCTGCCGCGGCAAAAAACGGACCGGGTCCGGCACCCCCGGAATGGGCCGCCGCGGTAAAAAACGGACCGGGTCCGGCACCCCCGGAATGGGCCGCCGCGGCAAAAAACGGACCGGCTCTGGCACCCCGGAATGGGCCGCCGCGGCAAAAAACGGACCGGCTCTGGCACCCCGGAATGGGCCGCCGCGGCAAAAAAAACGGACCGGCGCCGGCACCCCGGAATGGGCCGCCGCGGCAAAAAACGGACCGGCTCTGGCACCCCGGAATGGGCCGCCGCGGCAAAAAACGGACCGGCTGTGACACCCCGGAAAGGGCCGCCGCGTCAAAAAACGGACCGGCTCCGGCACCCCGGAATGGGCCGCCGCGTCAAAAAACGGACCGGCTCCGGCACCCCCGGAATGGGCCGCCGCGTCAAAAAACGGACCGGGTCCGGCACCCCGGAATGGGCTGCCGCGGCAAAAAACGGACCGGCCCCGGCACCCCGGAATGGGCCGCCGCGTCAAAAAACGTACCGGCTCCGGCACCCCGGAATGGGCCGCCGTGGCAAAAAACGGACCGGCCCCGGCACCCCGGAATGGGCCGCCGCGGCAAAAAACGGACCGGCCCCGGCACCCCGGAATGGGCCGCCGCGGCAAAAAACGGACCGGGTCCGGCACCCCGGAATGGGCCGCCGCGGCAAAAAACGGACCGGAGCCGGCACCCCGGAATGGGCCGCCGCGGCAAAAAAACGGACCGGCGCCGGCACCCCGGAATGGGCCGCCGCGGCAAAAAACGGACCGGCGCCGGCACCCCGGAATGGGCCGCCGCGGCAAAAAACGGACCGGCCCCGGCACCCCGGAATGGGCCGCCGCGGCAAAAAACGGACCGGCGCCGGCACCCCGGAATGGGCCGCCGCGGCAAAAAAACGGACCGGCCCTGGCACCCCGGAATGGGCCGCCGCGGCAAAAAACGGACCGGGTCCGGCACCCCGGAATGGGCCGCCGCGGCAAAAAACGGACCGGAGCCGGCACCCCGGAATGGGCCGCCGCGTCAAAAAAACGGACCGGCCCCGGCACCCCGGAATGGGCCACCGCGGCAAAAAACGGACCGGGTCCGGCACCCCGGAATGGGCCGCCGCGTCAAAAAAACGGACCGGGTCCGGCACCCCGGAATGGGCCGCCGCGGCAAAAAACGGACCGGGTCCGGCACCCCGGAATGGGCCGCCGCGGCAAAAAACGGACCGGCCCCGGCACCCCTCGGGAATGGGCTGCCGCGGCAAAAAACGTACCGGCCCCGGCACCCCGGAATGGGCCGCCGCGGCAAAAAACGGACCGGAGCCGGCACCCCGGAATGGGCTGCCGCGTCAAAAACGGACCGGCCCCGGCACCCCCGGAATGGGCCACCGCGGCAAAAAAACGGACCGGGTCCGGCACCCCGGAATGGGCCGCCGCGTCAAAAAACGGACCGGCTCCGGCACCCCGGAATGGGCCGCCGCGGCAAAAAACGGACCGGGTCCGGCACCCCGGAATGGGCCGCCACGGCAAAAAACGGACCGGCCCCGGCACCCCGGAATGGGCCGCCGCGGCAAAAAAACGGACCGGAGCCGGCACCCCGGAATGGGCCGCCGCGGCAAAAAACGGACCGGCCCCGGCACCCCGGAATGGGCCGCCGCGGCAAAAAACGGACCGGCCCCGGCACCCCCGGAATGGGCCGCCGCGGCAAAAAACGGACCGGGTCCGGCACCCCGGAATGGGCCGCCGCGGCAAAAAACGGACCGGCTCCGGCACCCCCGGAATGGGCCGCCGCGGCAAAAAACGGACCGGAGCCGGCACCCCGGAATGGGCCGCCGCGGCAAAAAACGGACCGGCGCCGGCACCCCCGGAATGGGCCGCCGCGGCAAAAAACGGACCGGCCCCGGCACCCCGGAATGGGCCGCCGCGGCAAAAAACGGACCGGGTCCGGCACCCCGGAATGGGCCGCCGCGGCAAAAAAACGGACCGGCGCCGGCACCCCAGAATGGGCCGCCGCGGCAAAAAACGGACCGGCGAGCCGGCACCCCGAATGGGCCGCCGCGGCAAAAAACGGACCGGCCCCGGCACCCCGGAATGGGCCGCCGCGGCAAAAAACGGACCGGCCCCGGCACCCCGGAATGGGCCGCCGCGGCAAAAAACGGACCGGCCCCGACACCCCGGAATGGGCCGCCGCGTCAAAAAACGGACCGGCCCCGGCACCCCGGAATGGGCCACCGCGGCAAAAAACGGACCGGGTCCGGCACCCCGGAATGGGCCGCCGCGTCAAAAAACGGACCGGCTCCGGCACCCCGGAATGGGCCGCCGCGGCAAAAAACGGACCGGGTCCGGCACCCCGGAATGGGCCGCCGCGGCAAAAAACGGACCGGGTCCGGCACCCCGGAATGGGCTGCCGCGGCAAAAAACGGACCGGGTCCGGCACCCCGGAATGGGCCGCCGCGGTAAAAAACGGACCGGGTCCGGCACCCCGGAATGGGCCGCCGCGTCAAAAAACGGACCGGCCCCGGCACCCCGGAATGGGCCGCCGCGGCAAAAAACGGACCGGAGCCGGCACCCCGGAATGGGCCGCCGCGGCAAAAAACGGACCGGCCCCGGCACCCCGGAATGGGCCGCCGCGGCAAAAAACGGACCGGCGCCGGCACCCCGGAATGGGCCGCCGCGGCAAAAAACGGACCGGCCCCGGCACCCCGGAATGGGCCGCCGCGGCAAAAAACGGACCGGCGCCGGCACCCCGGAATGGGCCGCCGCGGCAAAAAACGGACCGGCGCCGGCACCCCGGAATGGGCCGCCGCGGCAAAAAACGGACCGGGTCCGGCACCCCGGAATGGGCCGCGGCGGCAAAAAACGGACCGGCGCCGGCACCCCGGAATGGGCCGCCGCGGCAAAAAACGGACCGGGTCCGGCACCCCGGAATGGGCCGCCGCGGCAAAAAACGGACCGGCCCCGGCACCCCGGAATGGGCCGCCGTGGCAAAAAACGGACCGGCCCCGGCACCCCGGAATGGGCCGCCGCGGCAAAAAACGGACCGGCCCCGGCACCCCGGAATGGGCCGCCGCGGCAAAAAACGGACCGGGTCCGGCACCCCGGAATGGGCCGCCGCGGCAAAAAACGGACCGGTTATGGCACCCCGGAATGGGCCGCCGCGGCAAAAAACGGACCGGGTCCGGCACCCCGGAATGGGCCGCCGCGGCAAAAAACGGACCGGCTCTGACACCCCGGAAAGGGCCGCCGCGGCAAAAAACGGACCGGCCCCGGCACCCCGGAATGGGCTGCCGCGGCAAAAAAAACGGACCGGAGCCGGCACCCCGGAATGGGCCGCCGCGGCAAAAAAACGGACCGGAGCCGGCACCCCGGAATGGGCCGCCGCGTCAAAAAACGGACCGGCCCCGGCACTCCGGAATGGGCCGCCGCGGCAAAAAACGGACCGGCGCCGGCACCCCGGAAAGGGCCGCCGCGGCAAAAAACGGACCGGAGCCGGCACCCCGGAATGGGCCGCCGCGGCAAAAAACGGACCGGAGCCGGCACCCCGGAATGGGCCGCCGCGGCAAAAAACGGACCGGCGCCGGCACCCCGGAATGGGCCGCCGCGGCAAAAAACGGACCGGCGCCGGCACCCCGGAATGGGCCGCCGCGGCAAAAAACGGACCGGCCCCGGCACCCCGGAATGGGCCGCCGCGGCAAAAAAACGGACCGGCGCCGGCACCCCGGAATGGGCCGCCGCGGCAAAAAACGGACCGGCCCTGGCACCCCGGAATGGGCCGCCGCGGCAAAAAACGGACCGGGTCCGGCACCCCGGAATGGGCCGCCGCGGCAAAAAAACGGACCGGAGCCGGCACCCCGGAATGGGCCGCCGCGTCAAAAAACGGACCGGCCCCGGCACCCCGGAATGGGCCACCGCGGCAAAAAACGGACCGGGTCCGGCACCCCGGAATGGGCCGCCGCGTCAAAAAACGGACCGGGTCCGGCACCCCGGAATGGGCCGCCGCGGCAAAAAAACGGACCGGGTCCGGCACCCCGGAATGGGCCGCCGCGGCAAAAAACGGACCGGCCCCGGCACCCCGGAATGGGCTGCCGCAGCAAAAAACGTACCGGCCCCGGCACCCCGGAATGGGCCGCCGCGGCAAAAAACGGACCGGAGCCGGCACCCCGGAATGGGCCGCCGCGTCAAAAAACGGACCGGCCCCGGCACCCCGGAATGGGCCACCGCGGCAAAAAACGGACCGGGTCCGGCACCCCGGAATGAGCCGCCGCGTCAAAAAACGGACCGGCTCCGGCACCCCGGAATGGGCCGCCGCGGCAAAAAAACGGACCGGGTCCGGCACCCCGGAATGGGCCGCCGCGGCAAAAAACGGACCGGCCCCGGCACCCCGGAATGGGCTGCCGCGGCAAAAAACGGACCGGGTCCGGCACACCGGAATGGGCCGCCGCGGCAAAAAACGGACCGGCTCTGGCACCCCGGAATGGGCCGCCGCGGCAAAAAACGGACCGGAGCCGGCACCCCGGAAAGGGCCGCCGCGGCAAAAAACGGACCGGGTCCGGCACCCCGGAATGGGCCGCCGCGGCAAAAAACGGACCGGCCCCGGCACCCCGGAATGGGCCGCCGCGGCAAAAAACGGACCGGGTCCGGCACCCCGGAATGGGCCGCCGCGGCAAAAAACGGACCGGCCCCGGCACCCCGGAATGGGCCGCCGCGGCAAAAAACGGACCGGCTCTGGCACCCCGGAATGGGCCGCCGCGGCAAAAAACGGACCGGCTCTGGCACCCCGGAATGGGCCGCCGCGGCAAAAAACGGACAGGCTCTGGCACCCCGGAATGGGCCGCCGCGGCAAAAAACGGACCGGCTCTGACACCCCGGAAAGGGCCGCCGCGGCAAAAAACGGACCGGCCCCGGCACCCCGGAATGGGCTGCCGCGGCAAAAAAACGGACCGGAGCCGGCACCCCGGAATGGGCCGCCGCGGCAAAAAACGGACCGGAGCCGGCACCCCGGAATGGGCCGCCGCGTCAAAAAACGGACCGGCGCCGGCACCCCGGAATGGGCCGCCGCGGCAAAAAACGGACCGGCGCCGGCACCCCGGAAAGGGCCGCCGCGGCAAAAAACGGACCGGCCCCGGCACCCCGGAATGGGCCGCCGCGGCAAAAAACGGACCGGCGCCGGCACCCCGGAATGGGCCGCCGCGGCAAAAAACGGGACCGGCGCCGGCACCCCGGAATGGGCCGCTCGCGGCAAAAAACGGACCGGCGCCGGCACCCCGGAATGGGCCGCCGCGGCAAAAAACGGACCGGCCCCGGCACCCCGGAATGGGCCGCCGCGGCAAAAAACGGACCGGCGCCGGCACCCCGGAATGGGCCGCCGCGGCAAAAAACGGACCGGCCCTGGCACCCCGGAATGGGCCGCCGCGGCAAAAAAACGGACCGGAGCCGGCACCACCGGAATGGGCCGCCGCGGCAAAAAACGGACCGGCTCCGGCACCCCGGAATGGGCCGCCGCGGCAAAAAACGGACCGGCCCCGGCACCCCGGAATGGGCCGCCGCGGCAAAAAACGTACCGGCCCCGGCACCCCGGAATGGGCCGCCGCGGCAAAAAAACGGACCGGCGCCGGCACCCCGGAATGGGCCGCCGCGGCAAAAAACGGACCGGCCCCGGCACCCCGGAATGGGCCGCCGCGGCAAAAAACGGACCGGCTCCGGCACCCCGGAATGGGCCGCCGCGGCAAAAAACGGACCGGCCCCGGCACCCCGGAATGGGCCACCGTGGCAAAAAAACGGACCAACTCCGGCACCCCGGAATGGGCCGCCGCGGCAAAAAACGGTTCGGAGCCGGCACCCCCGGAATGGGCCGCTGCGGCAAAAAACGGTCCGGCTTCGGCACCCCGGAATGGGCCGCCGCGTCAAAAAACGACCGGCCCCGGCACCCCGGAATGGGCCGCCGCGGCAAAAAACGGACCGGAGCCGGCACCCCGGAATGGGCCGCCGCGGCAAAAAACGGACCGGCCCCGGCACCCCGGAATGGGCCGCCGCGGCAAAAAAACGGACCGGCGCCGGCACCCCGGAATGGGCCGCCGCGGCAAAAAACGGACCGGCCCCGGCACCCCGGAATGGGCCGCCGCGGCAAAAAACGGACCGGGTCCGGCACCCCGGAATGGGCCGCCGCGGCAAAAAAACGGACCGGCGCCGGCACCCCGGAATGGGCCGCCGCGGCATAAAACGGACCGGCGCCGGCACCCCGGAATGGGCCGCCGCGGCAAAAAACGGACCGGCCCCGGCACCCCGGAATGGGCCGCCGCGGCAAAAAACGGACCGGCCCCGGCACCCCGGAATGGGCCGCCGCGGCAAAAAACGGACCGGCCCCGGCACCCCGGAATGGGCCGCCGCGGCAAAAAACGGACCAGAGCCGGCACCCCGGAATGGGCCGCCGCGGCAAAAAACGGACCGGCCCCGGCACCCCGGAATGGGCCGCCGCGGCAAAAAACGGACCGGAGCCGGCACCCCGGAATGGGCCGCCGCGGCAAAAAACGGACCGGAGCCGGCACCCCGGAATGGGCCGCCGCGGCAAAAAACGGACCGGGTCCGGCACCCCGGAATGGGCCGCCACGGCAAAAAACGGACCGGAGCCGGCACCCCGGAATGGGCCGCCGCGGCAAAAAACGGACCGGAGCCGGCACCCCGGAATGGGCCGCCGCGGCAAAAAACGGACCGGCGCCGGCACCCCGGAATGGGCCGCCGCGGCAAAAAACGGACCGGGTCCGGCACCCCGGAATGGCCGCCGCGTCAAAAAACGGACCGGCTCCGGCACCCCGGAATGGGCCGCCGCGGCAAAAAAACGGGCCGGAGCCGGCACCCCCGGAATGGGCCGCCGCGGCAAAAAACGGACCAGAGCCGGCCCCCCGGAATGGGCCGCCGCGGCATAAAACGGACCGGCCCCGGCACCCCCGGAATGGGCTGCCGCGGCAAAAAACGGACCGGAGCGGCACCCCGGAATGGCCGCCGCGTCAAAAAACGGACCGGCCCCGGCACCCCGGAATGGGCCGCCGCGTCAAAAAAACGGACCGGGTCCGGCACCCCGGAATGGGCCGCCGCGGCAAAAAACGGACCAGAGCCGGCACCCCGGAATGGGCCGCCGCGGCAAAAAACGGGCCGGAGCCGGCACCCCCGGAATGGGCCGCCGCGGCAAAAAACGGACCGGCTCCGGCACCCCGGAATGGGCCGCCGCGGCAAAAAACGGACCGGCTCCGGCACCCCGGAATGGGCCGCCGCGTCAAAAAACGGACCAGAGCCGGCACCCCGGAATGGGCCGCCGCGGCAAAAAACGGACCGGCCCCGGCACCCCGGAATGGGCCGCCGCGGCAAAAAACGGACCGGCCTCGGCACCCCGGAAATGGGCCGCCGCGTCAAAAAACGGACCGGGTCCGGCACCCCGGAATGGGCCGCCGCGGCAAAAAAACGGACCGGCCCCGGCACCCCGGAATGGGCCGCCGTGGCAAAAAACGGACCGGCCCCGGCACCCCGGAATGGGCCGCCGCGGCAAAAAACGGACCGGCCCCGGCCCCCCGGAATGGGCCGCCGCGGCAAAAAACGGACCGGCCCCGGCACCCCGGAATGGGCCGCCGCGGCAAAAAACGGACCGGCGCCGGCACCCCGGAATGGGCCGCGGCGGCAAAAAACGGACCGGCGCCGGCACCCCGGAATGGGCCGCCGCGGCAAAAAACGGACCGGGTCCGGCACCCCGGAATGGGCCGCCGCGTCAAAAAACGGACCGGCCCCGGCACCCCGGAATGGGCCGCCGCGGCAAAAAACGGACCGGGTCCGGCACCCCGGAATGGGCCGCCGCGGCAAAAAACGGACCGGCCCCGGCACCCCGGAATGGGCCGCCGCGTCAAAAAACGGACCGGGTCCGGCACCCCGGAATGGGCCGCCGCGGCAAAAAACGGACCGGAGCCGGCACCCCGGAATGGGCCGCCGCGGCAAAAAACGGACCGGCCCCGGCACCCCGGAATGGGCCGCCGCGGCAAAAAACGGACCGGCCCCGGCACCCCGGAATGGGCCGCCGCGGCAAAAAACGGACCAGAGCCGGCACCCCGGAATGGGCCGCCGCGGCAAAAAACGGACCGGCTCCGGCACCCCGGAATGGGCCGCCGCGGCAAAAAACGGACCGGAGCCGGCACCCCCGGAATGGGCCGCCGCGGCAAAAAACGGACCGGCCCCGGCACCCCGGAATGGGCCGCCGCGGCAAAAAACGGACCGGCCCCGGCACCCCGGAATGGGCCGCCGCGGCAAAAAACGGACCGGGTCCGGCACCCCGGAATGGGCCGCCGCGGCAAAAAACGGACCGGCGCCGGCACCCCAGAATGGGCCGCCGCGGCAAAAAACGGACCGGAGCCGGCACCCCGGAATGGGCCGCCGCGGCAAAAAACGGACCGGCCCCGGCACCCCGGAATGGGCCGCCGTGGCAAAAAAACGGACCGGCCCCGGCACCCCGGAATGGGCCGCCGCGGCAAAAAACGGACCGGCCCCGACACCCCGGAATGGGCCGCCGCGTCAAAAAACGGACCGGCCCCGGCACCCCGGAATGGGCCACCGCGGCAAAAAACGGAACGGGTCTGGCACCCCGGAATGGGCCGCCGCGTCAAAAAAACGGACCGGCTCCGGCACCCCGGAATGGGCCGCCGCGGCAAAAAACGGACCGGGTCCGGCACCCCGGAATGGGCCGCCGCGGCAAAAAACGGACCGGGTCCGGCACCCCGGAATGGGCTGCCGCAGCAGAAAACGGACCGGGTCCGGCACCCCGGAATGGGCCGCCGCGGTAAAAAACGGACCGGCGCCGGCACCCCGGAATGGGCCGCCGCGGCAAAAAACGGACCGGCTCTGGCACCCCGGAATGGGCCGCCGCGGCAAAAAACGGACCGGCTCTGGCACCCCGGAATGGGCCGCCGCGGCAAAAAACGGACCGGCTCTGGCACCCCGGAATGGGCCGCCGCGGCAAAAAACGGACCGGCTCTGGCACCCCGGAATGGGCCGCCGCGGCAAAAAACGGACCGGCTCCGACACCCCGGAAAGGGCCGCCGCGTCAAAAAACGGACCGGCTCCGGCACCCCGGAATGGGCCGCCGCGTCAAAAAACGGACCGGCTCCGGCACCCCGGAATGGGCCGCCGCGTCAAAAAACGGACCGGGTCCGGCACCCCGGAATGGGCTGCCGCGGCAAAAAACGGACCGGCCCCGGCACCCCGGAATGGGCTGCCGCGGCAAAAAACGGACCGGGTCCGGCACCCCGGAATGGGCCGCCGCGGTAAAAAACGGACCGGCCCCGGCACCCCGGAATGGGCCGCCGCGGCAAAAAACGGACCGGCCCCGGCACCCCGGAATGGGCCGCCGCGGCAAAAAACGGACCGGCCCCGGCACCCCGGAATGGGCCGCCGCGGCAAAAAACGGACCGGAGCCGGCACCCCGGAATGGGCCGCCGCGGCAAAAAACGGACCGGGTCCGGCACCCCGGAATGGGCCGCCGCGGCAAAAAACGGACCGGCTCTGACACCCCGGAAAGGGCCGCCGCGGCAAAAAACGGACCGGCGCCGGCACCCCGGAATGGGCTGCCGCGGCAAAAAAACGGACCGGAGCCGGCACCCCGGAATGGGCCACCGTGGCAAAAAAC
The DNA here is from genome assembly GCF_963921805.1 of Phalacrocorax carbo. Lineage (NCBI taxonomy): Eukaryota > Metazoa > Chordata > Aves > Suliformes > Phalacrocoracidae > Phalacrocorax > Phalacrocorax carbo. The sequence goes on from NW_026990516.1 coordinate 14,880, forward strand.
GGACCGGGTCCGGCACCCCGGAATGGGCCGCCGCGTCAAAAAACGGACCGGCCCCGGCACTCCGGAATGGGCCGCCGCGGCAAAAAACGGACCGGGTCCGGCACCCCGGAATGGGCCGCCGCGGCAAAAAACGGACCGGCCCCGGCACCCCGGAATGGGCCACCGCGGCAAAAAACGGACCGGGTCCGGCACCCCGGAATGGGCCGCCGCGTCAAAAAACGGACCGGCTCCGGCACCCCGGAATGGGCCGCCGCGGCAAAAAACGGACCGGGTCCGGCACCCCGGAATGGGCCGCCGCGGCAAAAAACGGACCGGCCCCGGCACCCCGGAATGGGCCACCGCGGCAAAAAACGGACCGGGTCCGGCACCCCGGAATGGGCCGCCGCGTCAAAAAACGGACCGGCTCCGGCACCCCGGAATGGGCCGCCGCGGCAAAAAACGGACCGGGTCCGGCACCCCGGAATGGGCCGCCGCGGCAAAAAACGGACCGGCCCCGGCACCCCGGAATGGGCTGCCGCGGCAAAAAACGGACCGGGTCCGGCACCCCGGAATGGGCCGCCGCGGCAAAAAACGGACCGGAGCCGGCACCCCGGAATGGGCCGCCGCGGCAAAAAACGGACCGGCCCCGGCACCCCGGAATGGGCCGCCGCGGCAAAAAACGGACCGGCGCCGGCACCCCGGAATGGGCCGCCGCGGCAAAAAACGGACCGGCCCCGGCACCCCGGAATGGGCCGCCGCGGCAAAAAACGGACCGGCGCCGGCACCCCGGAATGGGCCGCCGCGGCCAAAAACGGACCGGGTCCGGCACCCCGGAATGGGCCGCCGCGGCAAAAAACGGACCGGCCCCGGCACCCCGGAATGGGCCGCCGCGGCAAAAAACGGACCGGCCCCGGCACCCCGGAATGGGCCGCCGCGGCAAAAAACAGACCGGCCCCGGCACCCCGGAATGGGCCGCCGCGGCAAAAAACGGACCGGCCCCGGCACCCCGGAATGGGCCGCCGCGGCAAAAAACGGACCAGAGCCGGCACCCCGGAATGGGCCGCCGCGGCAAAAAACGGACCGGCCCCGGCACCCCGGAATGGGCCGCCGCGGCAAAAAACGGACCGGCTCCGGCACCCCGGAATGGGCCGCCGCGGCAAAAAACGGACCGGAGCCGGCACCCCGGAATGGGCCGCCGCGGCAAAAAACGGACCGGAGCCGGCACCCCGGAATGGGCCGCCGCGGCAAAAAACGGACCGGGTCCGGCACCCCGGAATGGGCCGCCGCGGCAAAAAACGGACCGGCCCCGGCACCCCGGAATGGGCCGCCGCGGCAAAAAACGGACCGGAGCCGGCACCCCGGAATGGGCCGCCGCGGCAAAAAACGGACCGGCGCCGGCACCCCGGAATGGGCCGCCGCGGCAAAAAACGGACCGGCGCCGGCACCCCGGAATGGGCCGCCGCGGCAAAAAACGGACCGGCCCCGGCACCCCGGAATGGGCCGCCGTGGCAAAAAACGGACCGGCGCCGGCACCCCGGAATGGGCCGCCGCGGCAAAAAACGGACCGGCGCCGGCACCCCGGAATGGGCCGCCGCGGCATAAAACGGACCGGCGCCGGCACCCCGGAATGGGCCGCCGCGGCAAAAAACGGACCGGCCCCGGCACCCCGGAATGGGCCGCCGCGGCAAAAAACGGACCGGCCCCGGCACCCCGGAATGGGCCGCCGCGGCAAAAAACGGACCAGAGCCGGCACCCCGGAATGGGCCGCCGCGGCAAAAAACGGACCGGCCCCGGCACCCCGGAATGGGCCGCCGCGGCAAAAAACGGACCGGAGCCGGCACCCCGGAATGGGCCGCCGCGGCAAAAAAACGGACCGGAGCCGGCACCCCGGAATGGGCCGCCGCGGCAAAAAACGGACCGGAGCCGGCACCCCGGAATGGGCCGCCGCGGCAAAAAACGGACCGGGTCCGGCACCCCGGAATGGGCCGCCACGGCAAAAAACGGACCGGCCCCGGCACCCCGGAATGGGCCGCCGCGGCAAAAAACGGACCGGAGCCGGCACCCCGGAATGGGCCGCCGCGGCAAAAAACGGACCGGCGCCGGCACCCCGGAATGGGCCGCCGCGGCAAAAAACGGACCGGAGCCGGCACCCCGGAATGGGCCGCCGCGTCAAAAAACGGACCGGCTCCGGCACCCCGGAATGGGCCGCCGCGGCAAAAAACGGGCCGGAGCCGGCACCCCGGAATGGGCCGCCGCGGCAAAAAACGGACCAGAGCCGGCCCCCCGGAATGGGCCGCCGCGGCATAAAACGGACCGGGTCCGGCACCCCGGAATGGGCCGCCGCGGCAAAAAACGGACCGGAGCCGGCACCCCGGAATGGGCCGCCGCGTCAAAAAACGGACCGGCCCCGGCACCCCGGAATGGGCCGCCGCGTCAAAAAACGGACCGGGTCCGGCACCCCGGAATGGGCCGCCGCGGCAAAAAACGGACCAGAGCCGGCACCCCGGAATGGGCTGCCGCGGCAAAAAACGGACCGGGTCCGGCACCCCGGAATGGGCCGCCGCGGCAAAAAACGGACCGGCGCCGGCACCCCAGAATGGGCCGCCGCGGCAAAAAACGGACCGGAGCCGGCACCCCGGAATGGGCCGCCGCGGCAAAAAACGGACCGGCCCCGGCACCCCGGAATGGGCCGCCGCGGCAAAAAACGGACCGGCCCCGGCACCCCGGAATGGGCCGCCGCGGCAAAAAACGGACCGGCCCCGGCACCCCGGAATGGGCCACCGCGGCAAAAAACGGAACGGGTCCGGCACCCCGGAATGGGCCGCCGCGTCAAAAAACGGACCGGCTCCGGCACCCCGGAATGGGCCGCCGCGGCAAAAAAACGGACCGGAGCCGGCACCCCGGAATGGGCCGCCGCGGCAAAAAACGGACCGGGTCCGGCACCCCGGAATGGGCTGCCGCGGCAAAAAACGGACCGGGTCCGGCACCCCGGAATGGGCCGCCGCGGTAAAAAACGGACCGGCGCCGGCACCACCGGATGGGCCGCCGCGGCAAAAAACGGACCGGCTCTGGCACCCCGGAATGGGCCGCCGCGGCAAAAAACGGACCGGGTCCGGCACCCCGGAATGGGCCGCCGCGGCAAAAAACGGACCGGCGCCGGCACCCCGGAATGGGCCGCCGCGGCAAAAAACGGACCGGCTCTGGCACCCCGGAATGGGCCGCCGCGGCAAAAAACGGACCGGCTCTGACACCCCGGAAAGGGCCGCCGCGTCAAAAAACGGACCGGCTCCGGCACCCCGGAATGGGCCGCCGCGTCAAAAAACGGACCGGCTCCGGCACCCCGGAATGGGCCGCCGCGTCAAAAAACGGACCGGTCCGGCACCCCGGAATGGGCTGCCGCGGCAAAAAACGGACCGGCCCCGGCACCCCGGAATGGGCTGCCGCGGCAAAAAACGGACCGGGTCCGGCACCCCGGAATGGGCCGCCGCGGTAAAAAACGGACCGGCCCCGGCACCCCGGAATGGGCCGCCGCGGCCAAAAACGGGACCGGCCCCGGCACCCCGGAATGGGCCGCCGCGGCAAAAAACGGACCGGAGCCGGCACCCCGGAATGGGCCGCCGCGGCAAAAAACGGACCGGAGCCGGCACCCCGGAATGGGCCGCCGCGGCAAAAAACGGACCGGGTCCGGCACCCCGGAATGGGCCGCCGCGGCAAAAAACGGACCGGCTCTGACACCCCGGAAAGGGCCGCCGCGGCAAAAAACGGACCGGCCCCGGCACCCCGGAATGGGCTGCCGCGGCAAAAAAACGGACCGGAGCCGGCACCCCGGAATGGGCCACCGTGGCAAAAAACGGACCAGGTCCGGCACCCCGGAATGGGCCGCCGCGTCAAAAAACGGACCGGCCCCGGCACTCCGGAATGGGCCGCCGCGGCAAAAAACGGACCGGGTCCGGCACCCCGGAATGGGCCGCCGCGGCAAAAAACGGACCGGCCCCGGCACCCCGGAATGGGCCACCGCGGCAAAAAACGGACCGGGTCCGGCACCCCGGAATGGGCCGCCGCGTCAAAAAACGGACCGGGTCCGGCACCCCGGAATGGGCCGCCGCGGCAAAAAACGGACCGGGTCCGGCACCCCGGAATGGGCCGCCGCGGCAAAAAACGGACCGGCCCCGGCACCCCGGAATGGGCCACCGCGGCAAAAAACGGACCGGGTCCGGCACCCCGGAATGGGCCGCCGCGTCAAAAAACGGACCGGGTCCGGCACCCCGGAATGGGCCGCCGCGGCAAAAAACGGACCGGCTCCGGCACCCCGGAATGGGCCGCCGCGGCAAAAAACGGACCGGCTCCGGCACCCCGGAATGGGCCGCCGCGGCAAAAAACGGACCGGGTCCGGCACCCCGGAATGGGCCGCCGCGGCAAAAAAACGGACCGGCCCCGGCACCCCGGAATGGGCCGCCGCGGCAAAAAACGGACCGGGTCCGGCACCCCGGAATGGGCCGCTGCGGCAAAAAACGGACCGGCCCCGGCACCCCGGAATGGGCCGCCGCGGCAAAAAACGGACCGGCGCCGGCACCCCGGAATGGGCCGCCGCGGCAAAAAACGGACCGGCGCCGGCACCCCGGAATGGGCCGCCGCGGCATAAAACGGACCGGCGCCGGCACCCCGGAATGGGCCGCCGCGGCAAAAAACGGACCGGCCCCGGCACCCCGGAATGGGCCGCCGCGGCAAAAAACAGACCGGCCCCGGCACCCCGGAATGGGCCGCCGCGGCAAAAAACGGACCGGCCCCGGCACCCCGGAATGGGCCGCCGCGGCAAAAAACGGACCAGAGCCGGCACCCCGGAATGGGCCGCCGCGGCAAAAAACGGACCGGCCCCGGCACCCCGGAATGGGCCGCCGCGGCAAAAAAACGGACCGGAGCCGGCACCCCGGAATGGGCCGCCGCGGCAAAAAACGGACCGGAGCCGGCACCCCGGAATGGGCCGCCGCGGCAAAAAACGGACCGGAGCCGGCACCCCGGAATGGGCCGCCGCGGCAAAAAACGGACCGGGTCCGGCACCCCGGAATGGGCCGCCGCGGCAAAAAACGGACCGGCCCCGGCACCCCGGAATGGGCCGCCGCGGCAAAAAACGGACCGGAGCCGGCAACCCGGAATGGGCCGCCGCGGCAAAAAACGGACCGGCGCCGGCACCCCGGAATGGGCCGCCGCGGCAAAAAACGGACCGGCTCCGGCACCCCGGAATGGGCCGCCGCGGCAAAAAACGGGCCGGAGCCGGCACCCCGGAATGGGCCGCCGCGGCAAAAAACGGACCAGAGCCGGCCGCCCGGAATGGGCCGCCGCGGCATAAAACGGACCGGGTCCGGCACCCCGGAATGGGCCGCCGCGGCAAAAAACGGACCGGAGCCGGCACCCCGGAATGGGCCGCCGCGTCAAAAAACGGACCGGCCCCGGCACCCCGGAATGGGCCGCCGCGTCAAAAAACGGACCGGGTCCGGCACCCCGGAATGGGCCGCGGCGGCAAAAAACGGACCGGCGCCGGCACCCCGGAATGGGCCGCCGCGGCAAAAAACGGACCGGGTCCGGCACCCCGGAATGGGCCGCCGCGGCAAAAAACGGACCGGCTCCGGCACCCCGGAATGGGCCGCCGCGGCAAAAAACGGACCGGGTCCGGCACCCCGGAATGGGCCGCCGCGGTAAAAAACGGACCGACTCCGGCACCCCGGAATGGGCCGCCGCGGCAAAAAACGGACCGGCCCCGGCACCCCGGAATGGGCCGCCGCGGCAAAAAACGGACCGGCCTCGGCACCCCGGAATGGGCCGCCGCGTCAAAAAACGGACCGGCTCCGGCACCCCGGAATGGGCCGCCGCGGCAAAAAACGGACCGGGTCCGGCACCCCGGAATGGGCCGCCGCGGCAAAAAACGGACCGGCTCTGGCACCCCGGAATGGGCCGCCGCGGCAAAAAACGGACCGGCGCCGGCACCCCGGAATGGGCCGCCGCGGCAAAAAACGGACCGGCGCCGGCACCCCGGAAAGGGCCGCCGCGGCAAAAAACGGACCGGCCCCGGCACCCCGGAATGGGCCGCCGCGGCAAAAAACGGACCGGCGCCGGCACCCCGGAATGGGCCGCCGCGGCAAAAAACGGACCGGCGCCGGCACCCCGGAATGGGCCGCCGCGGCAAAAAACGGACCGGCCCCGGCACCCCGGAATGGGCCGCCGCGGCAAAAAACGGACCGGCCCCGGCACCCCAGAATGGGCCGCCGTGGCAAAAAACGGACCGGCCCTGGCACCCCGGAATGGGCCGCCGCGGCAAAAAACGGACCGGCTCCGGCACCCCGGAATGGGCCGCCGCGGCAAAAAACGGACCGGGTCCGGCACCCCGGAATGGGCCGCCGCGGCAAAAAACGGACCGGCCCCGGCACCCCGGAATGGGCCGCCGCGGCAAAAAACGGACCGGCCCCGGCACCCCGGAATGGGCCGCCGCGGCAAAAAACGGACCAGAGCCGGCACCCCGGAATGGGCCGCCGCGGCAAAAAACGGACCGGGTCCGGCACCCCGGAATGGGCCGCCGCGGCAAAAAACGGACCGGCTCCGGCACCCCGGAATGGGCCGCCGCGGCAAAAAACGGACCGGAGCCGGCACCCTGGAATGGGCCGCCGCGGCAAAAAACGGACCGGAGCCGGCACCCCGGAATGGGCCGCCGCGGCAAAAAACGGACCGGCGCCGGCACCCCGGAATGGGCCGCCGCGGCAAAAAACGGACCGGCCCCGGCACCCCGGAATGGGCCGCCGCGGCAAAAAACGGACCGGCTCTGGCACCCCGGAATGGGCCGCCGCGGCAAAAAACGGACCGGCTCCGGCACCCCGGAATGGGCCGCCGCGGCAAAAAACGGACCGGGTCCGGCACCCCGGAATGGGCCGCCGCGGCAAAAAACGGACCGGCCCCGGCACCCCGGAATGGGCCGCCGCGGCAAAAAACGGACCGGGTCCGGCACCCCGGAATGGGCCGCTGCGGCAAAAAACGGACCGGCCCCGGCACCCCGGAATGGGCCGCCGCGGCAAAAAACGGACCGGCGCCGGCACCCCGGAATGGGCCGCCGCGGCAAAAAACGGACCGGCGCCGGCACCCCGGAATGGGCCGCCGCGGCATAAAACGGACCGGCGCCGGCACCCCGGAATGGTCCGCCGCGGCAAAAAACGGACCGGCCCCGGCACCCCGGAATGGGCCGCCGCGGCAAAAAACAGACCGGCCCCGGCACCCCGGAATGGGCCGCCGCGGCAAAAAACGGACCGGCCCCGGCACCCCGGAATGGGCCGCCGCGGCAAAAAACGGACCAGAGCCGGCACCCCGGAATGGGCCGCCGCGGCAAAAAACGGACCGGCCCCGGCACCCCGGAATGGGCCGCCGCGGCAAAAAACGGACCGGAGCCGGCACCCCGGAATGGGCCGCCGCGGCAAAAAACGGACCGGAGCCGGCACCCCGGAATGGGCCGCCGCGGCAAAAAACGGACCGGAGCCGGCACCCCGGAATGGGCCGCCGCGGCAAAAAACGGACCGGGTCCGGCACCCCGGAATGGGCCGCCGCGGCAAAAAACGGACCGGGTCCGGCACCCCGGAATGGGCCGCCGCGGCAAAAAACGGACCGGAGCCGGCAACCCGGAATGGGCCGCCGCGGCAAAAAACGGACCGGCGCCGGCACCCCGGAATGGGCCGCCGCGGCAAAAAACGGACCGGGTCCGGCACCCCGGAATGGGCCGCCGCGTCAAAAAACGGACCGGCTCCGGCACCCCGGAATGGGCCGCCGCGGCAAAAAACGGGCCGGAGCCGGCACCCCGGAATGGGCCGCCGCGGCAAAAAACGGACCAGAGCCGGCCCCCCGGAATGGGCCGCCGCGGCATAAAACGGACCGGCCCCGGCACCCCGGAATGGGCCGCCGCGGCAAAAAACGGACCGGAGCCGGCACCCCGGAATGGGCCGCCGCGTCAAAAAACGGACCGGGTCCGGCACCCCGGAATGGGCCGCCGCGTCAAAAAACGGACCGGGTCCGGCACCCCGGAATGGGCCGCGGCGGCAAAAAACGGACCGGCGCCGGCACCCCGGAATGGGCCGCCGCGGCAAAAAACGGACCGGGTCCGGCACCCCGGAATGGGCCGCCGCGGCAAAAAACGGACCGGCTCCGGCACCCCGGAATGGGCCGCCGCGGCAAAAAACGGACCGGGTCCGGCACCCCGGAATGGGCCGCCGCGGTAAAAAACGGACCGACTCCGGCACCCCGGAATGGGCCGCCGCGGCAAAAAACGGACCGGCCCCGGCACCCCGGAATGGGCCGCCGCGGCAAAAAACGGACCGGCCTCGGCACCCCGGAATGGGCCGCCGCGTCAAAAAACGGACCGGGTCCGGCACCCCGGAATGGGCCGCCGCGGCAAAAAACGGACCGGGTCCGGCACCCCGGAATGGGCCGCCGCGGCAAAAAACGGACCGGCTCTGGCACCCCGGAATGGGCCGCCGCGGCAAAAAACGGACCGGCGCCGGCACCCCGGAATGGGCCGCCGCGGCAAAAAACGGACCGGCGCCGGCACCCCGGAAAGGGCCGCCGCGGCAAAAAACGGACCGGCCCCGGCACCCCGGAATGGGCCGCCGCGGCAAAAAACGGACCGGCGCCGGCACCCCGGAATGGGCCGCCGCGGCAAAAAACGGACCGGCGCCGGCACCCCGGAATGGGCCGCCGCGGCAAAAAACGGACCGGCCCCGGCACCCCGGAATGGGCCGCCGCGGCAAAAAACGGACCGGCCCCGGCACCCCAGAATGGGCCGCCGTGGCAAAAAACGGACCGGCCCTGGCACCCCGGAATGGGCCGCCGCGGCAAAAAACGGACCGGCTCCGGCACCCCGGAATGGGCCGCCGCGGCAAAAAACGGACCGGCTCCGGCACCCCGGAATGGGCCGCCGCGGCAAAAAACGGACCGGCCCCGGCACCCCGGAATGGGCCGCCGCGGCAAAAAACGGACCGGGTCCGGCACCCCGGAATGGGCCGCCGCGGCAAAAAACGGACCGGGTCCGGCACCCCGGAATGGGCCGCCGCGGCAAAAAACGGACCGGCTCCGGCACCCCGGAATGGGCCGCCGCGGCAAAAAACGGACCGGAGCCGGCACCCTGGAATGGGCCGCCGCGGCAAAAAACGGACCGGAGCCGGCACCCCGGAATGGGCCGCCGCGGCAAAAAACGGACCGGCGCCGGCACCCCGGAATGGGCCGCCGCGGCAAAAAACGGACCGGGTCCGGCACCCCGGAATGGGCCGCCGCGGCAAAAAACGGACCGGCTCCGGCACCCCGGAATGGGCCGCCGCGGCAAAAAACGGACCGGAACCGGCACCCCGGAATGGGCCGCCGCGGCAAAAAACGGACCGGCCCCGGCACCCCGGAATGGGCCGCCGCGGCAAAAAACGGACCGGCCCCGGCACCCCGGAATGGGCCGCCGCGGCAAAAAACGGACCGGCGCCGGCACCCCGGAATGGTCCGCCGCGGCATAAAACGGACCGGCGCCGGCACCCCGGAATGGGCCGCCGCGGCAAAAAACGGACCGGCCCCGGCACCCCGGAATGGGCCGCCGCGGCAAAAAACAGACCGGCCCCGGCACCCCGGAATGGGCCGCCGCGGCAAAAAACGGACCGGGTCCGGCACCCCGGAATGGGCCGCCGCGGCAAAAAACGGACCGGAGCCGGCACCCCGGAATGGGCCGCCGCGGCAAAAAACGGACCGGAGCCGGCACCCCGGAATGGGCCGCCGCGGCAAAAAACGGACCGGAGCCGGCACCCCGGAATGGGCCGCCGCGGCAAAAAACGGACCGGGTCCGGCACCCCGGAATGGGCCGCCGCGGCAAAAAACGGACCGGCCCCGGCAGCCCGGAATGGGCCGCCGCGGCAAAAAAACGGGCCGGAGCCGGCACCCCGGAATGGGCCGCCGCGGCAAAAAACGGACCGGCGCCGGCACCCCGGAATGGGCTGCCGCGGCAAAAAACGGACCGGAGCCGGCACCCCGGAATGGGCCGCCGCGGCAAAAAACGGACCGGCCCCGGCACCCCGGAATGGGCCGCCGCGGCAAAAAACGGACCGGCCCCGGCACCCCGGAATGGGCCGCCGCGGCAAAAAACGGACCGGAGCCGGCACCCCGGAATGGGCCGCCGCGGCAAAAAACGGACCGGGTCCGGCACCCCGGAATGGGCCGCCGCGGCAAAAAACGGACCGGCTCCGGCACCCCGGAATGGGCCGCCGCGTCAAAAAACGGACCGGCTCCGGCACCCCGGAATGGGCCGCCGCGGTAAAAAACGGACCGGCTCCGGCACCCCGGAATGGGCCGCCGCGGCAAAAAACGGACCGGCCCCGGCACCCCGGAATGGGCCGCCGCGGCAAAAAACGGACCGGCCTCGGCACCCCGGAATGGGCCGCCGCGTCAAAAAACGGACCGGGTCCGGCACCCCGGAATGGTCCGCCGCGGCAAAAAACGGACCGACTCCGGCACCCCGGAATGGGCCGCCGCGGCAAAAAACGGACCGGCTCTGGCACCCCGGAATGGGCCGCCGCGGCAAAAAACGGACCGGCGCCGGCACCCCGGAATGGGCCGCCGCGGCAAAAAACGGACCGGCCCCGGCACCCCGGAATGGGCCGCCGCGGCAAAAAACGGACCGGCGCCGGCACCCCGGAATGGGCCGCCGCGGCAAAAAACGGACCGGGTCCGGCACCCCGGAATGGGCCGCCGCGGCAAAAAACGGACCGGCTCCGGCACCCCGGAATGGGCCGCCGCGGCAAAAAACGGACCGGAGCCTGCACCCCGGAATGGGCCGCCGCGGCAAAACACGGACCGGGTCCGGCACCCCGGAATGGGCCGCCGCGGCAAAAAACGGACCGGCGCCGGCACCCCGGAATGGGCCGCCGCGGCAAAAAACGTACCGGCCCCGGCACCCCGGAATGGGCCGCCGCGGCAAAAAACGGACCGGCCCCGGCACCCCGGAATGGGCCGCCGCGGCAAAAAACGGACCGGGTCCGGCACCCCGGAATGGGCCGCCGCGGCAAAAAACGGACCGGCGCCGGCACCCCGGAATGGGCCGCCGCGGCAAAAAACGGACCGGCGCCGGCACCCCGGAATGGGCCGCCGCGGCAAAAAACGGACCGGGTCCGGCACCCCGGAATGGGCCGCCGCGGCAAAAAACGGACCGGCGCCGGCACCCCGGAATGGGCCGCCGCGGCAAAAAACGGACCGGCCCCGGCACCCCGGAATGGGCCGCCGCGGCAAAAAACAGACCGGCCCCGGCACCCCGGAATGGGCCGCCGCGGCAAAAAACGGACCGGCCCCGGCACCCCGGAATGGGCCGCCGCGGCAAAAAACGGACCAGAGCCGGCACCCCGGAATGGGCCGCCGCGGCAAAAAACGGACCGGCCCCGGCACCCCGGAATGGGCCGCCGCGGCAAAAAACGGACCGGAGCCGGCACCCCGGAATGGGCCGCCGCGGCAAAAAACGGACCGGAGCCGGCACCCCGGAATGGGCCGCCGCGGCAAAAAACGGACCGGAGCCGGCACCCCGGAATGGGCCGCCGCGGCAAAAAACGGACCGGGTCCGGCACCCCGGAATGGGCCGCCACGGCAAAAAACGGACCGGCCCCGGCACCCCGGAATGGGCCGCCGCGGCAAAAAACGGACCGGAGCCGGCACCCCGGAATGGGCCGCCGCGGCAAAAAACGGACCGGCGCCGGCACCCCGGAATGGGCCGCCGCGGCAAAAAACGGACCGGGTCCGGCACCCCGGAATGGGCCGCCGCGTCAAAAAACGGACCGGCCCCGGCACCCCGGAATGGGCCGCCGCGGCAAAAAACGGACCGGCTCCGGCACCCCGGAATGGGCCGCCGCGGCAAAAAACGGACCAGCGCCGGCACCCCGGAATGGGCCGCCGCGGCAAAAAACGGACCGGCTCCGGCACCCCGGAATGGGCCGCCGCGGCAAAAAACGGACCGGCCCCGGCACCCCGGAATGGGCCGCCGCGGCAAAAAACGGACCGGCCCCGGCACCCCGGAATGGGCCGCCGCGGCAAAAAACGGACCGGCCCCGGCACCCCGGAATGGGCCGCCGCGTCAAAAAACGGACCAGAGCCGGCACCCCGGAATGGGCCGCCGCGGCAAAAAACGGACCGGCCCCGGCACCCCGGAATGGGCCGCCGCGGCAAAAAACGGACCGGAGCCGGCACCCCGGAATGGGCCGCCGCGGCAAAAAACGGACCGGAGCCGGCACCCCGGAATGGGCCGCCGCGGCAAAAAACGGACCGGAGCCGGCACCCCGGAATGGGCCGCCGCGGCAAAAAACGGGCCGGGTCCGGCACCCCGGAATGGGCCGCCACGGCAAAAAACGGACCGGCCCCGGCACCCCGGAATGGGCCGCCGCGGCAAAAAACGGACCGGAGCCGGCACCCCGGAATGGGCCGCCGCGGCAAAAAACGGACCGGCCCCGGCACCCCGGAATGGGCCGCCGCGGCAAAAAACGGACCGGGTCCGGCACCCCGGAATGGGCCGCCGCGTCAAAAAACGGACCGGCTCCGGCACCCCGGAATGGGCCGCCGCGGCAAAAAACGGGCCGGAGCCGGCACCCCGGAATGGGCCGCCGCGGCAAAAAACGGACCAGAGCCGGCCCCCCGGAATGGGCCGCCGCGGCAAAAAACGGACCGGCCCCGGCACCCCGGAATGGGCCGCCGCGGCAAAAAACGGACCGGAGCCGGCACCCCGGAATGGGCCGCCGCGTCAAAAAACGGACCGGCCCCGGCACCCCGGAATGGGCCGCCGCGTCAAAAAACGGACCGGGTCCGGCACCCCGGAATGGGCCGCCGCGGCAAAAAACGGACCAGAGCCGGCACCCCGGAATGGGCCGCCGCGGCAAAAAACGGACCGGGTCCGGCACCCCGGAATGGGCCGCCGCGGCAAAAAACGGACCGGCTCCGGCACCCCGGAATGGGCCGCCGCGGCAAAAAACGGACCGGGTCCGGCACCCCGGAATGGGCCGCCGCGGTAAAAAACGGACCGACTCCGGCACCCCGGAATGGGCCGCCGCGGCAAAAAACGGACCGGCCCCGGCACCCCGGAATGGGCCGCCGCGGCAAAAAACGGACCGGCCTCGGCACCCAGGAATGGGCCGCCGCGGCAAAAAACGGACCGGGTCCGGCACCCCGGAATGGGCCGCCGCGGCAAAAAACGGACCGGCTCTGGCACCCCGGAATGGGCCGCCGCGGCAAAAAACGGACCGGCGCCGGCACCCCGGAATGGGCCGCCGCGGCAAAAAACGGACCGGCGCCGGCACCCCGGAAAGGGCCGCCGCGGCAAAAAACGGACCGGCCCCGGCACCCCGGAATGGGCCGCCGCGGCAAAAAACGGACCGGCGCCGGCACCCCGGAATGGGCCGCCGCGGCAAAAAAACGGACCGGCGCCGGCACCCCGGAATGGGCCGCCGCGGCAAAAAACGGACCGGCTCCGGCACCCCGGAATGGGCCGCCGCGGCAAAAAACGGACCGGCCCCGGCACCCCAGAATGGGCCGCCGTGGCAAAAAACGGACCGGCCCTGGCACCCCGGAATGGGCCGCCGCGGCAAAAAACGGACCGGGTCCGGCACCCCGGAATGGGCCGCCGCGGCAAAAAACGGACCGGCTCCGGCACCCCGGAATGGGCCGCCGCGGCAAAAAACGGACCGGCCCCGGCACCCCGGAATGGGCCGCCGCGGCAAAAAACGGACCGGGTCCGGCACCCCGGAATGGGCCGCCGCGGCAAAAAACGGACCGGCCCCGGCACCCCGGAATGGGCCGCCGCGGCAAAAAACGGACCGGGTCCGGCACCCCGGAATGGGCCGCCGCGGCAAAAAACGGACCGGCTCCGGCACCCCCGGAATGGGCCGCCGCGGCAAAAAACGGACCGGAGCCGGCACCCTGGAATGGGCCGCCGCGGCAAAAAACGGACCGGAGCCGGCACCCCGGAATGGGCCGCCGCGGCAAAAAACGGACCGGCGCCGGCACCCCGGAATGGGCCGCCGCGGCAAAAAACGGACCGGGTCCGGCACCCCGGAATGGGCCGCCGCGTCAAAAAACGGACCGGCTCCGGCACCCCGGAATGGGCCGCCGCGGCAAAAAACGGACCGGAGCCGGCACCCCGGAATGGGCCGCCGCGGCAAAAAACGGACCGGGTCCGGCACCCCGGAATGGGCCGCCGCGGCAAAAAACGGACCGGCGCCGGCACCCCGGAATGGGCCGCCGCGGCAAAAAACGGACCGGCCCCGGCACCCCGGAATGGGCCGCCGCGGCAAAAAACGGACCGGCGCCGGCACCCCGGAATGGTCCGCCGCGGCAAAAAACGGACCGGCGCCGGCACCCCGGAATGGGCCGCCGCGGCATAAAACGGACCGGCGCCGGCACCCCGGAATGGGCCGCCGCGGCAAAAAACGGACCGGCCCCGGCACCCCGGAATGGGCCGCCGCGGCAAAAAACAGACCGGCCCCGGCACCCCGGAATGGGCCGCCGCGGCAAAAAACGGACCGGGTCCGGCACCCCGGAATGGGCCGCCGCGGCAAAAAACGGACCGGAGCCGGCACCCCGGAATGGGCCGCCGCGGCAAAAAACGGACCGGAGCCGGCACCCCGGAATGGGCCGCCGCGGCAAAAAACGGACCGGAGCCGGCACCCCGGAATGGGCCGCCGCGGCAAAAAACGGACCGGGTCCGGCACCCCGGAATGGGCCGCCGCGGCAAAAAACGGACCGGCCCCGGCACCCCGGAATGGGCCGCCGCGGCAAAAAACGGACCGGCTCCGGCACCCCGGAATGGGCCGCCGCGGCAAAAAACGGACCGGCGCCGGCACCCCGGAATGGGCTGCCGCGGCAAAAAACGGACCGGAGCCGGCACCCCGGAATGGGCCGCCGCGGCAAAAAACGGACCGGCCCCGGCACCCCGGAATGGGCCGCCGCGTCAAAAAACGGACCGGGTCCGGCACCCCGGAATGGGCCGCCGCGGCAAAAAACGGACCGGGTCCGGCACCCCGGAATGGGCCGCCGCGGCAAAAAACGGACCGGGTCCGGCACCCCGGAATGGGCCGCCGCGGCAAAAAACGGACCGGCTCCGGCACCCCGGAATGGGCCGCCCGCGTCAAAAAACGGACCGGCTCCGGCACCCCGGAATGGGCCGCCGCGGTAAAAAACGGACCGACTCCGGCACCCCGGAATGGGCCGCCGCGGCAAAAAAACGGACCGGCCCCGGCACCCCGGAATGGGCCGCCGCGGCAAAAAAACGGACCGGCCTCGGCACCCCGGAATGGGCCGCCGCGTCAAAAAACGGACCGGGTCCGGCACCCCGGAATGGGCCGCCGCGGCAAAAAACGGACCGGCTCTGGCACCCCCGGAATGGGCCGCCGCGGCAAAAAACGGACCGGCGCCGGCACCCCGGAATGGGCCGCCGCGGCAAAAAAACGGACCGGCCCCGGCACCCCGGAATGGGCCGCCGCGGCAAAAAACGGACCGGCGCCGGCACCCCGGAATGGGCCGCCGCGGCAAAAAACGGACCGGGTCCGGCACCCCGGAATGGGCCGCCGCGGCAAAAAACGGACCGGCTCCGGCACCCCGGAATGGGCCGCCGCGGCAAAAAACGGACCGGGTCCGGCACCCCGGAATGGGCCGCCGCGGCAAAAAACGGACCGGCCCCGGCACCCCGGAATGGGCCGCCGCGGCAAAAAACGGACCGGAGCCTGCACCCCGGAATGGGCCGCCGCGGCAAAACACGGACCGGGTCCGGCACCCCGGAATGGGCCGCCGCGGCAAAAAACGGACCAGCGCCGGCACCCCGGAATGGGCCGCCGCGGCAAAAAAACGTACCGGCCCCGGCACCCCGGAATGGGCCGCCGCGGCAAAAAACGGACCGGCGCCGGCACCCCGGAATGGGCCGCCGCGGCAAAAAAACGGACCGGCCCCGGCACCCCGGAATGGGCCGCCGCGGCAAAAAACGGACCGGCGCCGGCACCCCGGAATGGGCCGCCGCGGCAAAAAACGGACCGGCTCCGGCACCCCGGAATGGGCCGCCGCGGCAAAAAACGGACCGGGTCCGGCACCCCGGAATGGGCCGCCGCGGCAAAAAACGGACCGGGTCCGGCACCCCGGAATGGGCCGCCGCGGCAAAAAACGGACCGGGTCCGGCACCCCGGAATGGGCCGCCGCGGCAAAAAACGGACCGGCGCCGGCACCCCGGAATGGGCCGCCGCGGCAAAAAACGGACCAGAGCCGGCACCCCGGAATGGGCCGCCGCGGCAAAAAACGGACCGGCCCCGGCACCCCGGAATGGGCCGCCGCGGCAAAAAACGGACCGGCCCCGGCACCCCGGAATGGGCCGCCGCGGCAAAAAACGGACCGGCCCAGGCACCCCGGAATGGGCCGCCGCGGCAAAAAACGGACCGGAGCCGGCACCCCGGAATGGGCCGCCGCGGCAAAAAACGGACCGGCCCCGGCACCCCGGAATGGGCCGCCGCAGCAAAAAACGGACCGGCGCCGGCACACCGGAATGGGCCGCCGCGGCAAAAAACGGACCGGAGCCGGCACCCCGGAATGGGCCGCCGCGGCAAAAAACGGACCGGCCCCGGCAGCCCGGAATGGGCCGCCGCGGCAAAAAACGGACCGGCCCCGGCACCCCGGAATGGGCCGCCGCGGCAAAAAACGGACCGGAGCCGGCACCCCGGAATGGGCCGCCGCGGCAAAAAACGGACCGGGTCCGGCACCCCGGAATGGGCCGCCGCGTCAAAAAACGGACCGGCTCCGGCACCCCGGAATGGGCCGCCGCGTCAAAAAACGGACCGGAGCCGGCACCCCGGAATGGGCCGCCGCGGCAAAAAACGGACCGGGTCCGGCACCCCGGAATGGGCCGCCGCGGCAAAAAACGGACCGGCCCCGGCACCCCGGAATGGGCCGCCGCGGCAAAAAACGGACCGGCCCCGGCACCCCGGAAGGGGCCGCCGCGGCAAAAAACGGACCGGCCCCGGCACCCCGGAATGGGCCGCCGCGGCAAAAAACGGACCGGGTCCGGCACCCCGGAATGGGCCGCCGCGGCAAAAAACGGACCGGGTCCGGCACCCCGGAATGGGCCGCCGTGGCAAAAAACGGACCGGCCCCGGCACCCCGGAATGGGCCGCCGCGGCAAAAAACGGACCGGAGCCGGCACCCCGGAATGGGCCGCCGCGTCAAAAAACGGACCGGGTCCGGCACCCCGGAATGGGCCGCCGCGGCAAAAAACGGACCGGCCCCGGCACCCCGGAATGGGCCGCCGCGGCAAAAAACGGACCGGCGCCGGCACCCCGGAATGGGCTGCCGCGGCAAAAAACGGACCGGGTCCGGCACCCCGGAATGGGCCGCCGCGTCAAAAAACGGACCGGGTCCGGCACCCCGGAATGGGCCGCCGAGGCAAAAAACGGACCGGAGCCGGCACCCCGGAATGGGCCGCCGCGGCAAAAAACGGACCGGCCCTGGCACCCCGGAATGGGCCGCCGCAGCAAAAAACGGACCGGCGCCGGCACCCCGGAATGGGCCGCCGCGGCAAAAAACGGACCGGCCCCGGCACCCCGGAATGGGCCGCCGCGGCAAAAAACGGACCGGAGCCGGCCCCTCGGAATGGGCCGCCGCGGCAAAAAACGGACCGGCGCCGGCACCCCGGAATGGGCCGCCGCGGCAAAAAACGGACCGGGTCCGGCACCCCGGAATGGGCCGCCGCGGCAAAAAACGGACCGGCCCCGGCACCCCGGAATGGGCTGCCGCGGCAAAAAACAGACCGGCTCCGGCACCCCGGAATGGGCCGCCGCGTCAAAAAACGGACCGGCTCCGGCACCCCGGAATGGGCCGCCGCGTCAAAAAACGGACCGGGTCCGGCACCCCGGAATGGGCCGCCGCGGCAAAAAACGGACCGGAGCCGGCACCCCGGAATGGGCCGCCGCGGCAAAAAACGGACCGGAGCCGGCACCCCGGAATGGGCCGCCGCGGCAAAAAACGGACCGGCCCCGGCACCCCGGAATGGGCCGCCGCGGCAAAAAACGGACCGGCCCCGGCACCCCGGAATGGGCCGCCGCGGCAAAAAACGGACCGGCGCCGGCACCCCGGAATGGGCCGCCGCGGCAAAAAACGGACCGGCGCCGGCACCCCGGAATGGGCCGCCGCGGCAAAAAACGGACCGGGTCCGGCACCCCGGAATGGGCCGCCGTGGCAAAAAACGGACCGGCCCCGGCACCCCGGAATGGGCCGCCGCGGCAAAAAACGGACCGGCCCCGGCACCCCGGAATGGGCCGCCGCGGCAAAAAACGGATCAGAGCCGGCACCCCGGAATGGGCCGCCGCGGCAAAAAAACGGACCGGCCCCGGCACCCCGGAATGGGCCGCCGCGGCAAAAAACGGACCGGCGCCGGCACCCCGGAATGGGCTGCCGCGGCAAAAAACGGACCGGGTCCGGCACCCCGGAATGGGCCGCCGCGTCAAAAAACGGACCGGGTCCGGCACCCCGGAATGGGCCGCCGAGGCAAAAAACGGACCGGAGCCGGCACCCCGGAATGGGCCGCCGCGGCAAAAAACGGACCGGCCCTGGCACCCCGGAATGGGCCGCCGCAGCAAAAAACGGACCGGCGCCGGCACCCCGGAATGGGCCGCCGCGGCAAAAAACGGACCGGCCCCGGCACCCCGGAATGGGCCGCCGCGGCAAAAAACGGACCGGAGCCGGCCCCTCGGAATGGGCCGCCGCGGCAAAAAACGGACCGGCCCCGGCACCCCGGAATGGGCCGCCGCGGCAAAAAACGGACCGGCCCCGGCACCCCGGAATGGGCCGCCGCGGCAAAAAACGGACCGGCTCCGGCACCCCGGAATGGGCTGCCGCAGCAAAAAACAGACCGGCTCCGGCACCCCGGAATGGGCCGCCGCGTCAAAAAACGGACCGGCTCCGGCACCCCGGAATGGGCCGCCGCGTCAAAAAACGGACCGGGTCCGGCACCCCGGAATGGGCCGCCGCGGCAAAAAACGGACCGGAGCCGGCACCCCGGAATGGGCCGCCGCGGCAAAAAACGGACCGGCCCCGGCACCCCGGAATGGGCCGCCGCGGCAAAAAACGGACCGGCCCCGGCACCCCGGAATGGGCCGCCGCGGCAAAAAACGGACCGGCTCCGGCACCCCGGAATGGGCCGCCGCGGCAAAAAACGGACCGGGTCCGGCACCCCGGAATGGGCCGCCGCGGTAAAAAACGGACCGGAGCCGGCACCCCGGAATGGGCCGCCGCGGCAAAAAACGGACCGGCCCTGGCACCCCGGATAGGGCCGCCGCGGCAAAAAACGGACCAGCTCCGGCACCCCGGAATGGGCCACCGTGGCAAAAAACGGACCAGAGCCGGCACCCCGGAATGGGCCGCCGCGTCAAAAAACGGACCGGGTCCGGCACCCCGGAATGGGCCGCCGCGGCAAAAAACGGACCGGCGCCGGCACCCCGGAATGGGCCGCCGCGGCAAAAAACGGACCGGCCCCGGCACCCCGGAATGGGCCGCCGCGGCAAAAAACGGACCGGAGCCGGCACCCCGGAATGGGCCGCCGCGGCAAAAAACGGACCGACTACGGCACCCCGGAATGGGCCGCCGCGGCAAAAAACGGACCGGGTCCGGCACCCCGGAATGGGCCGCCGCGTCAAAAAACGGACCGGGTCCGGCACCCCGGAATGGGCCGCCACGGCAAAAAACGGACCGGCCCCGGCACCCCGGAATGGGCCGCCGCGGCAAAAAACGGACCGGGTCCGGCACCCCGGAATGGGCCGCCGCGGCAAAAAACGGACCGGCCCCGGCACCCCGGAATGGGCCGCCGCGGCAAAAAACGGACCGGGTCCGGCACCCCGGAATGGGCCGCCGCGGCAAAAAAACGGACCGGCTCCGGCACCCCGGAATGGGCCGCCGCGGCAAAAAACGGACCGGCCCCGGCACCCCGGAATGGGCCGCCGCGGCAAAAAACGGACCGGAGCCGGCACCCCGGAATGGGCCGCCGCGGCAAAAAACGGACCGGCTCTGGCACCCCGGAATGGGCCGCCGCGGCAAAAAACGGACCGGGTCCGGCACCCCGGAATGGGCCGCCGCGGCAAAAAACGGACCGGGTCCGGCACCCCGGAATGGGCCGCCGCGGCAAAAAACGGACCGGCTATGGCACCCCGGAATGGGCCGCCGCGGCAAAAAACGGACCGGCGCCGGCACCCCGGAATGGGCCGCCGCGGCAAAAAACGGACCGGCCCCGGCACCCCGGAATGGGCCGCCGCGGCAAAAAACGGACCGGGTCCGGCACCCCGGAATGGGCCGCCGCGGCAAAAAACGGACCGGGTCCGGCACCCCGGAATGGGCCGCCGTGGCAAAAAACGGACCGGCCCCGGCACCCCGGAATGGGCCGCCGCGGCAAAAAACGGACCGGAGCCGGCACCCCGGAATGGGCCGCCGCGGCAAAAAACGGATCAGAGCCGGCACCCCGGAATGGGCCGCCGCGGCAAAAAACGGACCGGCCCCGGCACCCCGGAATGGGCCGCCGCGGCAAAAAACGGACCGGCGCCGGCACCCCGGAATGGGCCGCCGAGGCAAAAAACGGACCGGAGCCGGCACCCCGGAATGGGCCGCCGCGGCAAAAAACGGACCGGCCCTGGCACCCCGGAATGGGCCGCCGCAGCAAAAAACGGACCGGCGCCGGCACCCCGGAATGGGCCGCCGCGGCAAAAAACGGACCGGCCCCGGCACCCCGGAATGGGCCGCCGCGGCAAAAAACGGACCGGAGCCGGCCCCTCGGAATGGGCCGCCGCGGCAAAAAACGGACCGGCCCCGGCACCCCGGAATGGGCCGCCGCGGCAAAAAACGGACCGGCCCCGGCACCCCGGAATGGGCTGCCGCGGCAAAAAACAGACCGGCTCCGGCACCCCGGAATGGGCTGCCGCGGCAAAAAACGGACCGGCTCCGGCACCCCGGAATGGGCCGCCGCGTCAAAAAACGGACCGGCCCCGGCACCCCGGAATGGGCCGCCGCGGCAAAAAACGGACCGGAGCCGGCACCCCGGAATGGGCCGCCGCGGCAAAAAACGGACCGGAGCCGGCACCCCGGAATGGGCCGCCGCGGCAAAAAACGGACCGACTACGGCACCCCGGAATGGGCCGCCGCGGCAAAAAACGGACCGGGTCCGGCACCCCGGAATGGGCCGCCGCGTCAAAAAACGGACCGGAGCCGGCACCCCGGAATGGGCCGCCGCGGTAAAAAACGGACCGGCCCCGGCACCCCGGAATGGGCCGCCGCGGCAAAAAACGGACCGGCCCCGGCACCCCGGATAGGGCCGCCGCGGCAAAAAACGGACCAGCTCCGGCACCCCGGAATGGGCCACCGTGGCAAAAAACGGACCAGAGCCGGCACCCCGGAATGGGCCGCCGCGTCAAAAAACGGACCGGGTCCGGCACCCCGGAATGGGCCGCCGCGGCAAAAAACGGACCGGCGCCGGCACCCCGGAATGGGCCGCCGCGGCAAAAAACGGACCGGCCCCGGCACCCCGGAATGGGCCGCCGCGGCAAAAAACGGACCGGCCCCGGCACCCCGGAATGGGCCGCCGCGGCAAAAAACGGACCGGGTCCGGCACCCCGGAATGGGCCGCCGCGGCAAAAAACGGACCGGCTCCGGCACCCCGGAATGGGCCGCCGCGGCAAAAAACGGACCGGCCCCGGCACCCCGGAATGGGCCGCCGCGGCAAAAAACGGACCGGAGCCGGCACCCCGGAATGGGCCGCCGCGGCAAAAAACGGACCGGCCCCGGCACCCCGGAATGGGCCGCCGCGGCAAAAAACGGACCGGAGCCGGCACCCCGGAATGGGCCGCCGCGGCAAAAAACGGACCGACTACGGCACCCCGGAATGGGCCGCCGCGGCAAAAAACGGACCGGGTCCGGCACCCCGGAATGGGCCGCCGCGTCAAAAAACGGACCGGAGCCGGCACCCCGGAATGGGCCGCCGCGGCAAAAAACGGAACGGCCCCGGCACCCCGGAATGGGCCGCCGCGGCAAAAAACGGACCGGGTCCGGCACCCCGGAATGGGCCGCCGCGGCAAAAAACGGACCGGCCCCGGCACCCCGGAATGGGCCGCCGCGGCAAAAAACGGACCGGGTCCGGCACCCCGGAATGGGCCGCCGCGGCAAAAAACGGACCGGCTCCGGCACCCCGGAATGGGCCGCCGCGGCAAAAAACGGACCGGCCCCGGCACCCCGGAATGGGCCGCCGCGGCAAAAAACGGACCGGAGCCGGCACCCCGGAATGGGCCGCCGCGGCAAAAAACGGACCGGCTCTGGCACCCCGGAATGGGCCGCCGCGGCAAAAAACGGACCGGGTCCGGCACCCCGGAATGGGCCGCCGCGGCAAAAAACGGACCGGGTCCGGCACCCCGGAATGGGCCGCCGCGGCAAAAAACGGACCGGCTATGGCACCCCGGAATGGGCCGCCGCGGCAAAAAACGGACCGGCTATGGCACCCCGGAATGGGCCGCCGCGGCAAAAAACGGACCGGCCCCGGCACCCCGGAATGGGCCGCCGCGGCAAAAAACGGACCGGGTCCGGCACCCCGGAATGGGCCGCCGCGGCAAAAAACGGACCGGGTCCGGCACCCCGGAATGGGCCGCCGTGGCAAAAAACGGACCGGCCCCGGCACCCCGGAATGGGCCGCCGCGGCAAAAAACGGACCGGAGCCGGCACCCCGGAATGGGCCGCCGCGGCAAAAAACGGATCAGAGCCGGCACCCCGGAATGGGCCGCCGCGGCAAAAAACGGACCGGGTCCGGCACCCCGGAATGGGCCGCCGCGGCAAAAAACGGACCGGCGCCGGCACCCCGGAATGGGCCGCCGCGGCAAAAAACGGACCGGAGCCGGCACCCCGGAATGGGCCGCCGCGGCAAAAAACGGATCAGAGCCGGCACCCCGGAATGGGCCGCCGCGGCAAAAAACGGACCGGGTCCGGCACCCCGGAATGGGCCGCCGCGGCAAAAAACGGACCGGCCCCGGCACCCCGGAATGGGCCGCCGCGGCAAAAAACGGACCGGGTCCGGCACCCCGGAATGGGCCGCCGCGGCAAAAAACGGACCGGCTCCGGCACCCCGGAATGGGCCGCCGCGGCAAAAAACGGACCGGCCCCGGCACCCCGGAATGGGCCGCCGCGGCAAAAAACGGACCGGAGCCGGCACCCCGGAATGGGCCGCCGCGGCAAAAAACGGACCGGCTCTGGCACCCCGGAATGGGCCGCCGCGGCAAAAAACGGACCGGGTCCAGCACCCCGGAATGGGCCGCCGCGGCAAAAAACGGACCGGGTCCGGCACCCCGGAATGGGCCGCCGCGGCAAAAAACGGACCGGCTATGGCACCCCGGAATGGGCCGCCGCGGCAAAAAACGGACCGGCTATGGCACCCCGGAATGGGCCGCCGCGGCAAAAAACGGACCGGCCCCGGCACCCCGGAATGGGCCGCCGCGGCAAAAAACGGACCGGGTCCGGCACCCCGGAATGGGCCGCCGCGGCAAAAAACGGACCGGGTCCGGCACCCCGGAATGGGCCGCCGTGGCAAAAAACGGACCGGCCCCGGCACCCCGGAATGGGCCGCCGCGGCAAAAAACGGACCGGAGCCGGCACCCCGGAATGGGCCGCCGCGGCAAAAAACGGATCAGAGCCGGCACCCCGGAATGGGCCGCCGCGGCAAAAAACGGACCGGCCCCGGCACCCCGGAATGGGCCGCCGCGGCAAAAAACGGACCGGCGCCGGCACCCCGGAATGGGCCGCCGAGGCAAAAAACGGACCGGAGCCGGCACCCCGGAATGGGCCGCCGCGGCAAAAAACGGACCGGCTCCGGCACCCCGGAATGGGCCGCCGCGTCAAAAAACGGACCGGCGCCGGCACCCCGGAATGGGCCGCCGCGGCAAAAAACGGACCGGCCCCGGCACCCCGGAATGGGCCGCCGCGGCAAAAAACGGACCGGAGCCGGCCCCTCGGAATGGGCCGCCGCGGCAAAAAACGGACCGGCCCCGGCACCCCGGAATGGGCCGCCGCGGCAAAAAACGGACCGGCCCCGGCACCCCGGAATGGGCTGCCGCGGCAAAAAACAGACCGGCTCCGGCACCCCGGAATGGGCTGCCGCGGCAAAAAACGGACCGGCTCCGGCACCCCGGAATGGGCCGCCGCGTCAAAAAACGGACCGGAGCCGGCACCCCGGAATGGGCCGCCGCGGCAAAAAACGGACCGGAGCCGGCACCCCGGAATGGGCCGCCGCGGCAAAAAACGGACCGGCCCCGGCACCCCGGAATGGGCCGCCGCGGCAAAAAACGGACCGGCCCCGGCACCCCGGAATGGGCCGCCGCGGCAAAAAACGGACCGGCTCCGGCACCCCGGAATGGGCCGCCGCGGCAAAAAACGGACCGGGTCCGGCACCCCGGAATGGGCCGCCGCGGTAAAAAACGGACCGGCCCCGGCACCCCGGAATGGGCCGCCGCGGCAAAAAACGGACCGGCTATGGCACCCCGGAATGGGCCGCCGCGGCAAAAAACGGACCAGCTCCGGCACCCCGGAATGGGCCACCGTGGCAAAAAACGGACCAGAGCCGGCACCCCGGAATGGGCCGCCGCGTCAAAAAACGGACCGGCCCCGGCACCCCGGAATGGGCCGCCGCGGCAAAAAACGGACCGGAGCCGGCACCCCGGAATGGGCCGCCGCGGCAAAAAACGGACCGGCCCCGGCACCCCGGAATGGGCCGCCGCGTCAAAAAACGGACCGGAGCCGGCACCCCGGAATGGGCCGCCGCGGCAAAAAACGGACCGACTACGGCACCCCGGAATGGGCCGCCGCGGCAAAAAACGGACCGGCCCCGGCACCCCGGAATGGGCCGCCGCAGCAAAAAACGGACCGGCGCCGGCACACCGGAATGGGCCGCCGCGGCAAAAAACGGACCGGAGCCGGCACCCCGGAATGGGCCGCCGCGGCAAAAAACGGACCGGCCCCGGCAGCCCGGAATGGGCCGCCGCGGCAAAAAACGGACCGGCCCCGGCACCCCGGAATGGGCCGCCGCGGCAAAAAACGGACCGGAGCCGGCACCCCGGAATGGGCCGCCGCGGCAAAAAACGGACCGGGTCCGGCACCCCGGAATGGGCCGCCGCGTCAAAAAACGGACCGGCTCCGGCACCCCGGAATGGGCCGCCGCGTCAAAAAACGGACCGGAGCCGGCACCCCGGAATGGGCCGCCGCGGCAAAAAACGGACCGGGTCCGGCACCCCGGAATGGGCCGCCGCGGCAAAAAAACGGACCGGCCCCGGCACCCCGGAATGGGCCGCCGCGGCAAAAAACGGACCGGCCCCGGCACCCCGGAAGGGGCCGCCGCGGCAAAAAACGGACCGGCCCCGGCACCCCGGAATGGGCCGCCGCGGCAAAAAACGGACCGGGTCCGGCACCCCGGAATGGGCCGCCGCGGCAAAAAACGGACCGGGTCCGGCACCCCGGAATGGGCCGCCGTGGCAAAAAAACGGACCGGCCCCGGCACCCCGGAATGGGCCGCCGCGGCAAAAAACGGACCGGAGCCGGCACCCCGGAATGGGCCGCCGCGTCAAAAAACGGACCGGGTCCGGCACCCCGGAATGGGCCGCCGCGGCAAAAAACGGACCGGCCCCGGCACCCCGGAATGGGCCGCCGCGGCAAAAAACGGACCGGCGCCGGCACCCCGGAATGGGCTGCCGCGGCAAAAAACGGACCGGGTCCGGCACCCCGGAATGGGCCGCCGCGTCAAAAAACGGACCGGGTCCGGCACCCCGGAATGGGCCGCCGAGGCAAAAAACGGACCGGAGCCGGCACCCCGGAATGGGCCGCCGGGCAAAAAACGGACCGGCGCCTGCACCCCGGAATGGGCCGCCGCAGGCAAAAAACGGACCGGCGCCTGGCACCCCCGGAATGGGCCGCCGCAGGCAAAAAACGGACCGGCGCCGGCACCCCGGAATGGGCCGCCGCGGCAAAAAACGGACCGGCCCCGGCACCCCGGAATGGGCCGCCGCGGCAAAAAACGGACCGGAGCCGGCCCCACGGAATGGGCCGCCGCGGCAAAAAACGGACCGGCGCCGGCACCCCGGAATGGGCCGCCGCGGCAAAAAACGGACCGGGTCCGGCACCCCGGAATGGGCCGCCGCGGCAAAAAACGGACCGGCTCCGGCACCCCGGAATGGGCCGCCGCGTCAAAAAACGGACCGGCTCCGGCACCCCGGAATGGGCCGCCGCGTCAAAAAACGGACCGGGTCCGGCACCCCGGAATGGGCCGCCGCGGCAAAAAACGGACCGGAGCCGGCACCCCGGAATGGGCCGCCGCGGCAAAAAACGGACCGGAGCCGGCACCCCGGAATGGGCCGCCGCGGCAAAAAACGGACCGGCCCCGGCACCCCGGAATGGGCCGCCGCGGCAAAAAACGGACCGGCGCCCGGCACCCCGGAATGGGCCGCCGCGGCAAAAAACGGACCGGCGCCGGCACCCCGGAATGGGCCGCCGCGGCAAAAAACGGACCGGCGCCGGCACCCCGGAATGGGCCGCCGCGGCAAAAAACGGACCGGGTCCGGCACCCCGGAATGGGCCGCCGTGGCAAAAAACGGACCGGCCCCGGCACCCCGGAATGGGCCGCCGCGGCAAAAAACGGACCGGCCCCGGCACCCCGGAATGGGCCGCCGCGGCAAAAAACGGATCAGAGCCGGCACCCGGGCCGCCGCGGCAAAAAACGGACCGGCGCCGGCACCCCGGAATGGGCTGCCGCGGCAAAAAACGGACCGGGTCCGGCACCCCGGAATGGGCCGCCGCGTCAAAAAACGGACCGGGTCCGGCACCCCGGAATGGGCCGCCGAGGCAAAAAACGGACCGGAGCCGGCACCCCGGAATGGGCCGCCGCGGCAAAAAACGGACCGGCCCTGGCACCCCGGAATGGGCCGCCGCAGCAAAAAACGGACCGGCGCCGGCACCCCGGAATGGGCCGCCGCGGCAAAAAACGGACCGGCCCCGGCACCCCGGAATGGGCCGCCGCGGCAAAAAACGGACCGGAGCCGGCCCCTCGGAATGGGCCGCCGCGGCAAAAAACGGACCGGCCCCGGCACCCCGGAATGGGCCGCCGCGGCAAAAAACGGACCGGCCCCGGCACCCCGGAATGGGCCGCCGCGGCAAAAAACGGACCGGCTCCGGCACCCCGGAATGGGCTGCCGCAGCAAAAAACAGACCGGCTCCGGCACCCCGGAATGGGCCGCCGCGTCAAAAAACGGACCGGCTCCGGCACCCCGGAATGGGCCGCCGCGTCAAAAAACGGACCGGGTCCGGCACCCCGGAATGGGCCGCCGCGGCAAAAAACGGACCGGAGCCGGCACCCCGGAATGGGCCGCCGCGGCAAAAAACGGACCGGCCCCGGCACCCCGGAATGGGCCGCCGCGGCAAAAAACGGACCGGCCCCGGCACCCCGGAATGGGCCGCCGCGGCAAAAAACGGACCGGCTCCGGCACCCCGGAATGGGCCGCCGCGGCAAAAAACGGACCGGGTCCGGCACCCCGGAATGGGCCGCCGCGGTAAAAAACGGACCGGCCCCGGCACCCCGGAATGGGCCGCCGCGGCAAAAAACGGACCGGCCCTGGCACCCCGGATAGGGCCGCCGCGGCAAAAAACGGACCAGCTCCGGCACCCCGGAATGGGCCACCGTGGCAAAAAACGGACCAGAGCCGGCACCCCGGAATGGGCCGCCGCGTCAAAAAACGGACCGGGTCCGGCACCCCGGAATGGGCCGCCGCGGCAAAAAACGGACCGGCGCCGGCACCCCGGAATGGGCCGCCGCGGCAAAAAACGGACCGGCCCCGGCACCCCGGAATGGGCCGCCGCGGCAAAAAACGGACCGGAGCCGGCACCCCGGAATGGGCCGCCGCGGCAAAAAACGGACCGACTACGGCACCCCGGAATGGGCCGCCGCGGCAAAAAACGGACCGGGTCCGGCACCCCGGAATGGGCCGCCGCGTCAAAAAACGGACCGGGTCCGGCACCCCGGAATGGGCCGCCACGGCAAAAAACGGACCGGCCCCGGCACCCCGGAATGGGCCGCCGCGGCAAAAAACGGACCGGGTCCGGCACCCCGGAATGGGCCGCCGCGGCAAAAAACGGACCGGCCCCGGCACCCCGGAATGGGCCGCCGCGGCAAAAAACGGACCGGGTCCGGCACCCCGGAATGGGCCGCCGCGGCAAAAAAACGGACCGGCTCCGGCACCCCGGAATGGGCCGCCGCGGCAAAAAACGGACCGGCCCCGGCACCCCGGAATGGGCCGCCGCGGCAAAAAACGGACCGGAGCCGGCACCCCGGAATGGGCCGCCGCGGCAAAAAACGGACCGGCTCTGGCACCCCGGAATGGGCCGCCGCGGCAAAAAACGGACCGGGTCCGGCACCCCGGAATGGGCCGCCGCGGCAAAAAACGGACCGGGTCCGGCACCCCGGAATGGGCCGCCGCGGCAAAAAACGGACCGGCTATGGCACCCCGGAATGGGCCGCCGCGGCAAAAAACGGACCGGCGCCGGCACCCCGGAATGGGCCGCCGCGGCAAAAAACGGACCGGCCCCGGCACCCCGGAATGGGCCGCCGCGGCAAAAAACGGACCGGGTCCGGCACCCCGGAATGGGCCGCCGCGGCAAAAAACGGACCGGGTCCGGCACCCCGGAATGGGCCGCCGTGGCAAAAAACGGACCGGCCCCGGCACCCCGGAATGGGCCGCCGCGGCAAAAAACGGACCGGAGCCGGCACCCCGGAATGGGCCGCCGCGGCAAAAAACGGATCAGAGCCGGCACCCCGGAATGGGCCGCCGCGGCAAAAAACGGACCGGCCCCGGCACCCCGGAATGGGCCGCCGCGGCAAAAAACGGACCGGCGCCGGCACCCCGGAATGGGCCGCCGAGGCAAAAAACGGACCGGCCCCGGCACCCCGGAATGGGCTGCCGCGGCAAAAAACAGACCGGCTCCGGCACCCCGGAATGGGCCGCCGCGGCAAAAAACGGACCGGCTCCGGCACCCCGGAATGGGCCGCCGCGTCAAAAAACGGACCGGGTCCGGCACCCCGGAATGGGCCGCCGCGGCAAAAAACGGACCGGAGCCGGCACCCCGGAATGGGCCGCCGCGGCAAAAAACGGACCGGGTCCGGCACCCCGGAATGGGCCGCCGCGGCAAAAAACGGACCGGCCCCGGCACCCCGGAATGGGCCGCCGCGGCAAAAAACGGACCGGAGCCGGCACCCCGGAATGGGCCGCCGCGGCAAAAAACGGATCAGAGCCGGCACCCCGGAATGGGCCGCCGCGGCAAAAAACGGACCGGCCCCGGCACCCCGGAATGGGCCGCCGCGGCAAAAAACGGACCGGCGCCGGCACCCCGGAATGGGCCGCCGAGGCAAAAAACGGACCGGAGCCGGCACCCCGGAATGGGCCGCCGCGGCAAAAAACGGACCGGCCCTGGCACCCCGGAATGGGCCGCCGCAGCAAAAAACGGACCGGCGCCGGCACCCCGGAATGGGCCGCCGCGGCAAAAAACGGACCGGCCCCGGCACCCCGGAATGGGCCGCCGCGGCAAAAAACGGACCGGAGCCGGCCCCTCGGAATGGGCCGCCGCGGCAAAAAACGGACCGGCCCCGGCACCCCGGAATGGGCCGCCGCGGCAAAAAACGGACCGGCCCCGGCACCCCGGAATGGGCTGCCGCGGCAAAAAACAGACCGGCTCCGGCACCCCGGAATGGGCCGCCGCGTCAAAAAACGGACCGGCCCCGGCACCCCGGAATGGGCCGCCGCGGCAAAAAACGGACCGGAGCCGGCACCCCGGAATGGGCCGCCGCGGCAAAAAACGGACCGGAGCCGGCACCCCGGAATGGGCCGCCGCGGCAAAAAACGGACCGACTACGGCACCCCGGAATGGGCCGCCGCGGCAAAAAACGGACCGGGTCCGGCACCCCGGAATGGGCCGCCGCGTCAAAAAACGGACCGGAGCCGGCACCCCGGAATGGGCCGCCGCGGTAAAAAACGGACCGGCCCCGGCACCCCGGAATGGGCCGCCGCGGCAAAAAACGGACCGGCCCCGGCACCCCGGATAGGGCCGCCGCGGCAAAAAACGGACCAGCTCCGGCACCCCGGAATGGGCCACCGTGGCAAAAAACGGACCAGAGCCGGCACCCCGGAATGGGCCGCCGCGTCAAAAAACGGACCGGGTCCGGCACCCCGGAATGGGCCGCCGCGGCAAAAAACGGACCGGCGCCGGCACCCCGGAATGGGCCGCCGCGGCAAAAAACGGACCGGCCCCGGCACCCCGGAATGGGCCGCCGCGGCAAAAAACGGACCGGCCCCGGCACCCCGGAATGGGCCGCCGCGGCAAAAAACGGACCGGGTCCGGCACCCCGGAATGGGCCGCCGCGGCAAAAAACGGACCGGCTCCGGCACCCCGGAATGGGCCGCCGCGGCAAAAAACGGACCGGCCCCGGCACCCCGGAATGGGCCGCCGCGGCAAAAAACGGACCGGAGCCGGCACCCCGGAATGGGCCGCCGCGGCAAAAAACGGACCGGCCCCGGCACCCCGGAATGGGCCGCCGCGGCAAAAAACGGACCGGAGCCGGCACCCCGGAATGGGCCGCCGCGGCAAAAAACGGACCGACTACGGCACCCCGGAATGGGCCGCCGCGGCAAAAAACGGACCGGGTCCGGCACCCCGGAATGGGCCGCCGCGTCAAAAAACGGACCGGAGCCGGCACCCCGGAATGGGCCGCCGCGGCAAAAAACGGAACGGCCCCGGCACCCCGGAATGGGCCGCCGCGGCAAAAAACGGACCGGGTCCGGCACCCCGGAATGGGCCGCCGCGGCAAAAAACGGACCGGCCCCGGCACCCCGGAATGGGCCGCCGCGGCAAAAAACGGACCGGGTCCGGCACCCCCGGAATGGGCCGCCGCGGCAAAAAACGGACCGGCTCCGGCACCCCGGAATGGGCCGCCGCGGCAAAAAACGGACCGGCCCCGGCACCCCGGAATGGGCCGCCGCGGCAAAAAACGGACCGGAGCCGGCACCCCGGAATGGGCCGCCGCGGCAAAAAACGGACCGGCTCTGGCACCCCGGAATGGGCCGCCGCGGCAAAAAACGGACCGGGTCCGGCACCCCGGAATGGGCCGCCGCGGCAAAAAACGGACCGGGTCCGGCACCCCGGAATGGGCCGCCGCGGCAAAAAACGGACCGGCTATGGCACCCCGGAATGGGCCGCCGCGGCAAAAAACGGACCGGCTATGGCACCCCGGAATGGGCCGCCGCGGCAAAAAAACGGACCGGCCCCGGCACCCCGGAATGGGCCGCCGCGGCAAAAAACGGACCGGGTCCGGCACCCCGGAATGGGCCGCCGCGGCAAAAAACGGACCGGGTCCGGCACCCCGGAATGGGCCGCCGTGGCAAAAAACGGACCGGCCCCGGCACCCCGGAATGGGCCGCCGCGGCAAAAAACGGACCGGAGCCGGCACCCCGGAATGGGCCGCCGCGGCAAAAAACGGATCAGAGCCGGCACCCCGGAATGGGCCGCCGCGGCAAAAAACGGACCGGGTCCGGCACCCCGGAATGGGCCGCCGCGGCAAAAAACGGACCGGCGCCGGCACCCCGGAATGGGCCGCCGCGGCAAAAAACGGACCGGAGCCGGCACCCCGGAATGGGCCGCCGCGGCAAAAAACGGATCAGAGCCGGCACCCCGGAATGGGCCGCCGCGGCAAAAAACGGACCGGGTCCGGCACCCCGGAATGGGCCGCCGCGGCAAAAAACGGACCGGCCCCGGCACCCCGGAATGGGCCGCCGCGGCAAAAAACGGACCGGGTCCGGCACCCCGGAATGGGCCGCCGCGGCAAAAAACGGACCGGCTCCGGCACCCCGGAATGGGCCGCCGCGGCAAAAAACGGACCGGCCCCGGCACCCCGGAATGGGCCGCCGCGGCAAAAAACGGACCGGAGCCGGCACCCCGGAATGGGCCGCCGCGGCAAAAAACGGACCGGCTCTGGCACCCCGGAATGGGCCGCCGCGGCAAAAAACGGACCGGGTCCAGCACCCCGGAATGGGCCGCCGCGGCAAAAAACGGACCGGGTCCGGCACCCCGGAATGGGCCGCCGCGGCAAAAAACGGACCGGCTATGGCACCCCGGAATGGGCCGCCGCGGCAAAAAACGGACCGGCTATGGCACCCCGGAATGGGCCGCCGCGGCAAAAAACGGACCGGCCCCGGCACCCCGGAATGGGCCGCCGCGGCAAAAAACGGACCGGGTCCGGCACCCCGGAATGGGCCGCCGCGGCAAAAAACGGACCGGGTCCGGCACCCCGGAATGGGCCGCCGTGGCAAAAAACGGACCGGCCCCGGCACCCCGGAATGGGCCGCCGCGGCAAAAAACGGACCGGAGCCGGCACCCCGGAATGGGCCGCCGCGGCAAAAAACGGATCAGAGCCGGCACCCCGGAATGGGCCGCCGCGGCAAAAAACGGACCGGCCCCGGCACCCCGGAATGGGCCGCCGCGGCAAAAAACGGACCGGCGCCGGCACCCCGGAATGGGCCGCCGAGGCAAAAAACGGACCGGAGCCGGCACCCCGGAATGGGCCGCCGCGGCAAAAAACGGACCGGCTCCGGCACCCCGGAATGGGCCGCCGCGTCAAAAAACGGACCGGCGCCGGCACCCCGGAATGGGCCGCCGCGGCAAAAAAACGGACCGGCCCCGGCACCCCGGAATGGGCCGCCGCGGCAAAAAACGGACCGGAGCCGGCCCCTCGGAATGGGCCGCCGCGGCAAAAAACGGACCGGCCCCGGCACCCCGGAATGGGCCGCCGCGGCAAAAAACGGACCGGCCCCGGCACCCCGGAATGGGCTGCCGCGGCAAAAAACAGACCGGCTCCGGCACCCCGGAATGGGCTGCCGCGGCAAAAAACGGACCGGCTCCGGCACCCCGGAATGGGCCGCCGCGTCAAAAAACGGACCGGAGCCGGCACCCCGGAATGGGCCGCCGCGGCAAAAAACGGACCGGAGCCGGCACCCCGGAATGGGCCGCCGCGGCAAAAAACGGACCGGCCCCGGCACCCCGGAATGGGCCGCCGCGGCAAAAAACGGACCGGCCCCGGCACCCCGGAATGGGCCGCCGCGGCAAAAAACGGACCGGCTCCGGCACCCCGGAATGGGCCGCCGCGGCAAAAAACGGACCGGGTCCGGCACCCCGGAATGGGCCGCCGCGGTAAAAAACGGACCGGCCCCGGCACCCCGGAATGGGCCGCCGCGGCAAAAAACGGACCGGCTATGGCACCCCGGAATGGGCCGCCGCGGCAAAAAACGGACCAGCTCCGGCACCCCGGAATGGGCCACCGTGGCAAAAAACGGACCAGAGCCGGCACCCCGGAATGGGCCGCCGCGTCAAAAAACGGACCGGCCCCGGCACCCCGGAATGGGCCGCCGCGGCAAAAAACGGACCGGAGCCGGCACCCCGGAATGGGCCGCCGCGGCAAAAAACGGACCGGCCCCGGCACCCCGGAATGGGCCGCCGCGGCAAAAAACGGACCGGCCCCGGCACCCCGGAATGGGCCGCCGCGGCAAAAAACGGACCGGCCCCGGCACCCCGGAATGGGCCGCCGCGGCAAAAAACGGACCGGGTCCGGCACCCCGGAATGGGCCGCCGCGGCAAAAAACGGACCGGCTCCGGCACCCCGGAATGGGCCGCCGCGGCAAAAAACGGACCGGCCCCGGCACCCCGGAATGGGCCGCCGCGGCAAAAAACGGACCGGAGCCGGCACCCCGGAATGGGCCGCCGCGGCAAAAAACGGACCGGCTCTGGCACCCCGGAATGGGCCGCCGCGGCAAAAAACGGACCGGGTCCGGCACCCCGGAATGGGCCGCCGCGGCAAAAAACGGACCGGGTCCGGCACCCCGGAATGGGCCGCCGCGGCAAAAAACGGACCGGTTATGGCACCCCGGAATGGGCCGCCGCGGCAAAAAACGGACCGGCGCCGGCACCCCGGAATGGGCCGCCGCGGCAAAAAACGGACCGGCCCCGGCACCCCGGAATGGGCCGCCGCGGCAAAAAACGGACCGGGTCCGGCACCCCGGAATGGGCCGCCGCGGCAAAAAACGGACCGGCCCCGGCACCCCGGAATGGGCCGCCGTGGCAAAAAACGGACCGGCCCCGGCACCCCGGAATGGGCCGCCGCGGCAAAAAACGGACCGGAGCCGGCACCCCGGAATGGGCCGCCGCGGCAAAAAACGGATCAGAGCCGGCACCCCGGAATGGGCCGCCGCGGCAAAAAACGGACCGGCCCCGGCACCCCGGAATGGGCCGCCGCGGCAAAAAACGGACCGGCGCCGGCACCCCGGAATGGGCCGCCGCGGCAAAAAACGGACCGGAGCCGGCAGCCCGGAATGGGCCGCCGCGGCAAAAAACGGACCGGCCCTGGCACCCCGGAATGGGCCGCCGCAGCAAAAAACGGACTGGCGCCGGCACCCCGGAATGGGCCGCCGCGGCAAAAAACGGACCGGCCCCGGCACCCCGGAATGGGCCGCCGCGGCAAAAAACGGACCGGAGCCGGCCCCTCGGAATGGGCCGCCGCGGCAAAAAACGGACCGGCCCCGGCACCCCGGAATGGGCCGCCGCGGCAAAAAACGGACCGGCCCCGGCACCCCGGAATGGGCTGCCGCGGCAAAAAACAGACCGGCTCCGGCACCCCGGAATGGGCCGCCGCGGCAAAAAACGGACCGGCTCCGGCACCCCGGAATGGGCCGCCGCGTCAAAAAACGGACCGGGTCCGGCACCCCGGAATGGGCCGCCGCGGCAAAAAACGGACCGGAGCCGGCACCCCGGAATGGGCCGCCGCGGCAAAAAACGGACCGGGTCCGGCACCCCGGAATGGGCCGCCGCGGCAAAAAACGGACCGGCCCCGGCACCCCGGAATGGGCCGCCGCGGCAAAAAACGGACCGGCTCCGGCACCCCGGAATGGGCCGCCGCGGCAAAAAACGGACCGGCCCCGGCACCCCGGAATGGGCCGCCGCGGTAAAAAACGGACCGGCCCCGGCACCCCGGAATGGGCCGCCGCGGCAAAAAACGGACCGGCCCTGGCACCCCGGATAGGGCCGCCGCGGCAAAAAACGGACCAGCTCCGGCACCCCGGAATGGGCCACCGCGGCAAAAAACGGACCGGCCCCGGCACCCCGGAATGGGCCGCCGCGGCAAAAAACGGACCGGCCCCGGCACCCCGGAATGGGCCGCCGCGGCAAAAAACGGACCGGCGCCGGCACCCCGGAATGGGCCGCCGCGGCAAAAAACGGACCGGCCCCGGCACCCCGGAATGGGCCGCCGCGGCAAAAAACGGACCGGCCCCGGCACCCCGGAATGGGCCGCCGCGGCAAAAAACGGACCGGGTCCGGCACCCCGGAATGGGCCGCCGCGGCAAAAAACGGACCGGAGCCGGCACCCCGGAATGGGCCGCCGCGGCAAAAAACGGACCAGGTCCGGCACCCCGGAATGGGCCGCCGCGGCAAAAAACGGACCGGCCCCGGCACCCCGGAATGGGCCGCCGCGGCAAAAAACGGACCGGCTCCGGCACCCCGGAATGGGCCGCCGCGGCAAAAAACGGACCGGCCCCGGCACCCCGGAATGGGCCGCCGCGGCAAAAAAACGGACCGGGTCCGGCACCCCGGAATGGGCCGCCGCGGCAAAAAACGGACCGGCCCCGGCACCCCGGAATGGGCCGCCGCGGCAAAAAACGGACCGGGTCCGGCACCCCGGAATGGGCCGCCGCGGCAAAAAACGGACCGGCCCCGGCACCCCGGAATGGGCCGCCGCGGCAAAAAAACGGACCGGCTCCGGCACCCCGGAATGGGCCGCCGCGTCAAAAAACGGACCGGCTCCGGCACCCCGGAATGGGCCGCCGCGGTAAAAAACGGACCGGCCCCGGCACCCCGGAATGGGCCGCCGCGGCAAAAAACGGACCGGCCCTGGCACCCCGGATAGGGCCGCCGCGGCAAAAAACGGACCAGCTCCGCACCCCGGAATGGGCCACCGCGGCAAAAAACGGACCGGCCCCGGCACCCCGGAATGGGCCGCCGCGGCAAAAAACGGACCGGCCCCGGCACCCCGGAATGGGCCGCCGCGGCAAAAAACGGACCGGCGCCGGCACCCCGGAATGGGCCGCCGCGGCAAAAAACGGACCGGCCCCGGCACCCCGGAATGGGCCGCCGCGGCAAAAAACGGACCGGCCCCGGCACCCCGGAATGGGCCGCCGCGGCAAAAAACGGACCGGGTCCGGCACCCCGGAATGGGCCGCCGCGGCAAAAAACGGACCGGAGCCGGCACCCCCGGAATGGGCCGCCGCGGCAAAAAACGGACCAGGTCCGGCACCCCGGAATGGGCCGCCGCGGCAAAAAACGGACCGGCCCCGGCACCCCGGAATGGGCCGCCGCGGCAAAAAACGGACCGGCTCCGGCACCCCGGAATGGGCCGCCGCGGCAAAAAACGGACCGGCTCCGGCACCCCGGAATGGGCCGCCGCGGCAAAAAACGGACCGGCCCCGGCACCCCCGGAATGGGCCGCCGCGGCAAAAAACGGACCGGCCCCGGCACCCCGGAATGGGCCGCCGCGGCAAAAAACGACCGGCCCCGGCACCCCGGAATGGGCCGCCGCGGTAAAAAACGGACCGGCTCCGGCACCCCGGAATGGGCCGCCGCGTCAAAAAACGGACCGGCTCCGGCACCCCGGAATGGGCCGCCGCGGCAAAAAAACGGACCGGGTCCGGCACCCCGGAATGGGCCGCCGCGGCAAAAAACGGACCGGAGCCGGCACCCCGGAATGGGCCGCCGCGGCAAAAAACGGACCGGGTCCGGCACCCCGGAATGGGCCGCCGCGGCAAAAAACGGACCGGCCCCGGCACCCCGGAATGGGCCGCCGCGGCAAAAAACGGACCGGCTCCGCACCCCGGAATGGGCCGCCGCGGCAAAAAACGGACCGGGTCCGGCACCCCGGAATGGGCCGCCGCGGTAAAAAACGGACCGGCCCCGGCACCCCCGGAATGGGCCGCCGCGGCAAAAAACGGACCGGGTCCGGCACCCCCGGAATGGGCCGCCGCGGTAAAAAACGGACCGGCCCCGGCACCCCGGAATGGGCCGCCGCGGCAAAAAACGGACCGGCTCCGGCACCCCGGAATGGGCCGCCGCGGCAAAAAACGGACCGGAGCCGGCACCCCGGAATGGGCCGCCGCGGTAAAAAACGGACCGGCCCCGGCACCCCGGAATGGGCCGCCGCGGCAAAAACGGACCGGCCCTGGCACCCCGGATAGGGCCGCCGCGGCAAAAAACGGACCGGCTCCGGCACCCCGGAATGGGCCACCGTGGCAAAAAACGGACCAGAGCCGGCACCCCGGAATGGGCCGCCGCGTCAAAAAACGGACCGGGTCCGGCACCCGGAATGGGCCGCCGCGGCAAAAAACGGACCGGCGCCGGCACCCCGGAATGGGCCGCCGCGGCAAAAAACGGACCGGCCCCGGCACCCCGGAATGGGCCGCCGCGGCAAAAAACGGACCGGCCCCGGCACCCCGGAATGGGCCGCCGCGGCAAAAAACGGACCGGCCCCGGCACCCCGGAATGGGCCGCCGCGGCAAAAAACGGACCGGGTCCGGCACCCCGGAATGGGCCGCCGCGGCAAAAAACGGACCGGAGCCGGCACCCCGGAATGGGCCGCCGCGGCAAAAAACGGACCGACTCCGGCACCCCGGAATGGGCCGCCGCGGCAAAAAACGGACCGGCCCCGGCACCCCGGAATGGGCCGCCGCGGCAAAAAACGGACCGGGTCCGGCACCCCGGAATGGGCCGCCGCGGCAAAAAACGGACCGGCCCCGGCACCCCGGAATGGGCCGCCGCGGCAAAAAACGGACCGGCCCCGGCACCCCGGAATGGGCCGCCGCGGCAAAAAACGGACCGGGTCCGGCACCCCGGAATGGGCCGCCGCGGCAAAAAACGGACCGGAGCCGGCACCCCGGAATGGGCCGCCGCGGCAAAAAACGGACCGGCTATGGCACCCCGGAATGGGCCGCCGCGGCAAAAAACGGACCGGAGCCGGCACCCCGGAATGGGCCGCCGCGGCAAAAAACAGACCGGAGCCGGCACCCCGGAATGGGCCGCCGCGGCAAAAAACGGACCGGGTCCGGCACCCCGGAATGGGCCGCCGCGGCAAAAAACGGACCGGCTCCGGCACCCCGGAATGGGCCGCCGCGGCAAAAAACGGACCGGCTCCGGCACCCCAGAACGGGCCGCCGCGTCAAAAAACGGACCGGCGCCGGCACCCTGGAATGGGCCGCCGCGGCAAAAAACGGACCGGCTCCGGCACCCCGGAATGGGCCGCCGCGGCAAAAAACGGACCGGAGCCGGCACCCCGGAATGGGCCGCCGCGTCAAAAAAAGGACCGGGTCCGGCACCCCGGAATGGGCCGCCGCGGCAAAAAAACGGACCGGAGCCGGCAGCCCGGAATGGGCCGCCGCGGCAAAAAACGGACCGGAGCCGGCACCCCGGAATGGGCCGCCGCGGCAAAAAACGGACCGGCTCCGCACCCCAGAATGGGCCGCCGCGGCAAAAAACGGACCGGAGCCGGCACCCCGGAATGGGCCGCCGCGGCAAAAAACGGACCGGCGCCGGCACCCCGGAATGGGCCGCCGCGGCAAAAAACGGACCGGCCCCGGCACCCCGGAATGGGCCGCCGCGGCAAAAAAACGGACCGGGTCCGGCACCCCGGAATGGGCCGCCGCGGCAAAAAAACGGACCGGCCCCGGCACCCCGGAATGGGCCGCCGCGGCAAAAAACGGACCGGCCCCGGCACCCCGGAATGGGCCGCCGCGGCAAAAAACGGACCGGCGCCGGCACCCCGGAATGGGCCGCCGCGGCAAAAAACGGACCGGCCCCGGCACCCCGGAATGGGCCGCCGCGGCAAAAAACGGACCAGCGCCGGCACCCCGGAATGGGCTGCCGCGGCAAAACCGGACCGGGTCCGGCACCCCGGAATGGGTTGCCGCGGCAAAAAACGGACCGGGTCCGGCACCCCGAATGGGCCACCGTGCAAAAAACGGACCAGAGCCGGCACCCCGGAATGGGCCGCCGCGTCAAAAAACGGACCGGCCCCGGCACCCCGGAATGGGCCGCCGCGGCAAAAAACGGACCGGAGCCGGCACCCCGGAATGGGCCGCCGCGG
This sequence comes from Phalacrocorax carbo, assembly GCF_963921805.1. Taxonomy (NCBI): domain Eukaryota; kingdom Metazoa; phylum Chordata; class Aves; order Suliformes; family Phalacrocoracidae; genus Phalacrocorax; species Phalacrocorax carbo. Next base: position 54,142 of record NW_026990516.1, read on the forward strand.
CAAAAAACGGACCGGCCCCGGCACCCCGGAATGGGCCGCCGCGGCAAAAAAACGGACCGGCCCCGGCACCCCGGAATGGGCCGCCGCGGCAAAAAAACGGACCGGCCCCGGCACCCCGGAATGGGCCGCCGCGGCAAAAAACGGACCGGGTCCGGCACCCCGGAATGGGCCGCCGCGGCAAAAAACGGACCGGCTCCGGCACCCCGGAATGGGCCGCCGCGGCAAAAAACGGACCGGCCCCGGCACCCCGGAATGGGCCGCCGCGGCAAAAAACGGACCGGAGCCGGCACCCCGGAATGGGCCGCCGCGGCAAAAAACGGACCGGCTCTGGCACCCCGGAATGGGCCGCCGCGGCAAAAAACGGACCGGGTCCGGCACCCCGGAATGGGCCGCCGCGGCAAAAAACGGACCGGGTCCGGCACCCCGGAATGGGCCGCCGCGGCAAAAAACGGACCGGTTATGGCACCCCGGAATGGGCCGCCGCGGCAAAAAACGGACCGGCGCCGGCACCCCGGAATGGCCGCCGCGGCAAAAAACGGACCGGCCCCGGCACCCGGAATGGGCCGCCGCGGCAAAAAACGGACCGGGTCCGGCACCCCGGAATGGGCCCGCCGCGGCAAAAAACGGACCGGCCCGGCACCCCGGAATGGCCGCCGTGGCAAAAAACGGACCGGCCCCGGCACCCCGGAATGGGCCGCCGCGGCAAAAAACGGACCGGAGCCGGCACCCCGGAATGGGCCGCCGCGGCAAAAAACGGATCAGAGCCGGCACCCCGGAATGGGCCGCCGCGGCAAAAAACGGACCGGCCCCGGCACCCCGGAATGGGCCGCCGCGGCAAAAACGGACCGGCGCCGGCACCCCGGAATGGGCCGCCGCGGCAAAAAACGGACCGGAGCCGGCAGCCCGGAATGGGCCGCCGCGGCAAAAAACGGACCGGCCCTGGCACCCCGGAATGGGCCGCCGCAGCAAAAAACGGACTGGCGCCGGCACCCCGGAATGGGCCGCCGCGGCAAAAAACGGACCGGCCCCGGCACCCCGGAATGGGCCGCCGCGGCACCGGAGCCGGCCCCTCGGAATGGGCCGCCGCGGCAAAAAACGGACCGGCCCCGGCACCCCGGAATGGGCCGCCGCGGCAAAAAACGGACCGGCCCCGGCACCCCGGAATGGGCTGCCGCGGCAAAAAACAGACCGGCTCCGGCACCCCGGAATGGGCCGCCGCGGCAAAAAACGGACCGGCTCCGGCACCCCGGAATGGGCCGCCGCGTCAAAAAACGGACCGGGTCCGGCACCCCGGAATGGGCCGCCGCGGCAAAAAACGGACCGGAGCCGGCACCCCGGAATGGGCCGCCGCGGCAAAAAACGGACCGGGTCCGGCACCCCGGAATGGGCCGCCGCGGCAAAAAACGGACCGGCCCCGGCACCCCGGAATGGGCCGCCGCGGCAAAAAAACGGACCGGCTCCGGCACCCCGGAATGGGCCGCCGCGGCAAAAAACGGACCGGGTCCGGCACCCCGGAATGGGCCGCCGCGGTAAAAAACGGACCGGCCCCGGCACCCCGGAATGGGCCGCCGCGGCAAAAAACGGACCGGCCCTGGCACCCCGGATAGGGCCGCCGCGGCAAAAAACGGACCAGCTCCGGCACCCCGGAATGGGCCACCGCGGCAAAAAACGGACCGGCCCCGGCACCCCGGAATGGGCCGCCGCGGCAAAAAACGGACCGGCCCCGGCACCCCGGAATGGGCCGCCGCGGCAAAAAACGGACCGGCGCCGGCACCCCGGAATGGGCCGCCGCGGCAAAAAACGGACCGGCCCCGGCACCCCGGAATGGGCCGCCGCGGCAAAAAACGGACCGGCCCCGGCACCCCGGAATGGGCCGCCGCGGCAAAAAACGGACCGGGTCCGGCACCCCGGAATGGGCCGCCGCGGCAAAAAACGGACCGGAGCCGGCACCCCGGAATGGGCCGCCGCGGCAAAAAACGGACCAGGTCCGGCACCCCGGAATGGGCCGCCGCGGCAAAAAACGGACCGGCCCCGGCACCCCGGAATGGGCCGCCGCGGCAAAAAACGGACCGGCTCCGGCACCCCGGAATGGGCCGCCGCGGCAAAAAACGGACCGGCTCCGGCACCCCGGAATGGGCCGCCGCGGCAAAAAACGGACCGGCCCCGGCACCCCGGAATGGGCCGCCGCGGCAAAAAACGGACCGGCCCCGGCACCCCGGAATGGGCCGCCGCGGCAAAAAACGGACCGGCCCCGGCACCCCGGAATGGGCCGCCGCGGTAAAAAACGGACCGGCTCCGGCACCCCGGAATGGGCCGCCGCGTCAAAAAACGGACCGGCTCCGGCACCCCGGAATGGGCCGCCGCGGCAAAAAACGGACCGGGTCCGGCACCCCGGAATGGGCCGCCGCGGCAAAAAACGGACCGGAGCCGGCACCCCGGAATGGGCCGCCGCGGCAAAAAACGGACCGGGTCCGGCACCCCGGAATGGGCCGCCGCGGCAAAAAACGGACCGGCCCCGGCACCCCGAATGGGCCGCCGCGGCAAAAAACGGACCGGCTCCGGCACCCCGGAATGGGCCGCCGCGGCAAAAAAACGGACCGGGTCCGGCACCCCGGAATGGGCCGCCGCGGTAAAAAACGGACCGGCCCCGGCACCCCGGAATGGGCCGCCGCGGCAAAAAACGGACCGGGTCCGGCACCCCGGAATGGGCCGCCGCGGTAAAAAACGGACCGGCCCCGGCACCCCGGAATGGGCCGCCGCGGCAAAAAACGGACCGGCTCCGGCACCCCGGAATGGGCCGCCGCGGCAAAAAACGGACCGGAGCCGGCACCCCGGAATGGGCCGCCGCGGTAAAAAAACGGACCGGCCCCGGCACCCCGGAATGGGCCGCCGCGGCAAAAAAACGGACCGGCCCTGGCACCCCGGATAGGGCCGCCGCGGCAAAAAACGGACCGGCTCCGGCACCCCGGAATGGGCCACCGTGGCAAAAAACGGACCAGAGCCGGCACCCCGGAATGGGCCGCCGCGTCAAAAAACGGACCGGGTCCGGCACCCCGGAATGGGCCGCCGCGGCAAAAAACGGACCGGCGCCGGCACCCCGGAATGGGCCGCCGCGGCAAAAAACGGACCGGCCCCGGCACCCCGGAATGGGCCGCCGCGGCAAAAAACGGACCGGCCCCGGCACCCCGGAATGGGCCGCCGCGGCAAAAAACGGACCGGCCCCGGCACCCCGGAATGGGCCGCCGCGGCAAAAAACGGACCGGCGCCGGCACCCCGGAATGGGCCGCCGCGGCAAAAAACGGACCGGAGCCGGCACCCCGGAATGGGCCGCCGCGGCAAAAAACGGACCAGGTCCGGCACCCCGGAATGGGCCGCCGCGGCAAAAAACGGACCGGCCCCGGCACCCCGGAATGGGCCGCCGCGGCAAAAAACGGACCGGGTCCGGCACCCCGGAATGGGCCGCCGCGGCAAAAAAACGGACCGGCCCCGGCACCCCGGAATGGGCCGCCGCGGCAAAAAACGGACCGGCCCCGGCACCCCGGAATGGGCCGCCGCGGCAAAAAAACGGACCGGGTCCGGCACCCCGGAATGGGCCGCCGCGGCAAAAAACGGACCGGAGCCGGCACCCCGGAATGGGCCGCCGCGGCAAAAAACGGACCGGCTATGGCACCCCGGAATGGGCCGCCGCGGCAAAAAACGGACCGGAGCCGGCACCCCGGAATGGGCCGCCGCGGCAAAAAACAGACCGGAGCCGGCACCCCGGAATGGGCCGCCGCGGCAAAAAACGGACCGGGTCCGGCACCCCGGAATGGGCCGCCGCGGCAAAAAACGGACCGGCTCCGGCACCCCGGAATGGGCCGCCGCGGCAAAAAACGGACCGGCTCCGGCACCCAGAACGGGCCGCCGCGTCAAAAAACGGACCGGCGCCGGCACCCTGGAATGGGCCGCCGCGGCAAAAAACGGACCGGCTCCGGCACCCCGGAATGGGCCGCCGCGGCAAAAAAACGGACCGAGCCGGCACCCCGGAATGGGCCGCCGCGTCAAAAAAAGGACCGGGTCCGGCACCCCGAATGGGCCGCCGCGGCAAAAAACGGACCGGAGCCGGCAGCCCGGAATGGGCCGCCGCGGCAAAAAACGGACCGAGCCGGCACCCCGGAATGGGCCGCCGCGGCAAAAAACGGACCGGCTCCGGCACCCCAGAATGGGCCGCCGCGGCAAAAAACGGACCGGAGCCGGCACCCCGGAATGGGCCGCCGCGGCAAAAAACGGACCGGCGCCGGCACCCCGGAATGGGCGCCGCGGCAAAAAACGGACCGGCCCCGGCACCCCGGAATGGGCCGCCGCGGCAAAAAACGGACCGGGTCCGGCACCCCGGAATGGGCCGCCGCGGCAAAAAACGGACCGGCCCCGGCACCCCGGAATGGCCGCCGCGGCAAAAACGGACCGGCCCCGGCACCCCGGAATGGGCCGCCGCGGCAAAAAACGGACCGGCGCCGGCACCCCGGAATGGGCCGCCGCGGCAAAAAACGGACCGGCCCCGGCACCCCGGAATGGGCCGCCGCGGCAAAAAACGGACCAGCGCCGGCACCCCGGAATGGGCTGCCGCGGCAAAACCGGACCGGGTCCGGCACCCCGGAATGGGTTGCCGCGGCAAAAAACGGACCGGGTCCGGCACCCCGGAATGGGCCGCCGCGGCAAAAAAACGGACCGGTGCCGGCACCCCGGAATGGGCCGCCGCGGCAAAAAACGGACCAGAGCCGGCACCCCGGAATGGGCCGCCGCGTCAAAAAAACGGACCAGCTCCGGCACCCCGGAATGGGCCGCCGCGGCAAAAAACGGACCGGCGCCGGCACCCCGGAATGGGCCGCCGCGGCAAAAAACGGACCGGCGCCGGCACCCCGGAATGGGCTGCCGCGGCAAAAAACGGACCGGGTCCGGCACCCCGGAATGGGCCGCCGCGGCAAAAAACGGACCGGAGCCGGCAGCCCGGAATGGGCCGCCGCGGCAAAAAACGGACCGGCGCCGGCACCCCGGAATGGGCCGCCGCGGCAAAAAACGGACCGGCTCCGGCACCCCGGAATGGGCCGCCGCGGCAAAAAACGGACCGGAGCCGGCACCCCGGAATGGGCCGCCGCGGCAAAAAACGGACCGGAGCCGGCACCCCGGAATGGGCCGCCGCGGCAAAAAACGGACCGGCCCGGCACCCCGGAATGGGCCGCCGCGGCAAAAAAACGGACCGGCCCCGGCACACCGGAATGAGCCGCCGCGTCAAAAAACGGACCGGAGCCGGCAGCCCGGAATGGGCCGCCGCGGCAAAAAACGGACCGGGTCCGGCACCCCGGAATGGGCCGCCGCGGCAAAAAACGGACCGGCGCCGGCACCCCGGAATGGGCCGCCGCGGCAAAAAAACGGACCGACTCCGGCACCCCGGAATGGGCCGCCGCGGCAAAAAACGGACCGGCTCTGGCACCCCGGAATGGGCCGCCGCGGCAAAAAACGGACCGGCTCCGGCACCCCGGAATGGGCCGCCGCGGCAAAAAACGGACCGGCTCTGGCACCCCGGAATGGGCCGCCGCGGCAAAAAACGGACCGGCCCCGGCACCCCGGAATGGGCCACCGTGGCAAAAAATGGACCGGCTCCGGCACCCCGGAATGGGCCGCCGCGGCAAAAAACGGACCGGCCCCGGCACCCCGGAATGGGCTGCCGCGGCAAAAAACGGACCGGAGCCGGCACCCCGGAATGGGCCGCCGCGGCAAAAAACGGACCGGGTCCGGCACCCCGGAATGGGCCGCCGCGGCAAAAAACGGACCGGAGCCGGCACCCCGGAATGGGCCGCCGCGGCAAAAAACGGACCGGAGCCGGCACCCCGGAATGGGCCGCCGCGGCAAAAAACGGACCGGCCCCGGCACCCCGGAATGGGCCGCCGCGGCAAAAAACGGACCGGCCCCGGCACCCCGGAATGGGCCGCCGCGGCAAAAAACAGACCGGAGCCGGCACCCCGGAATGGGCCGCCGCGGCAAAAAACGGACCGGCGCCGGCACCCCGGAATGGGCCGCTGCGGCAAAAAACGGACCGGCTCTGGCACCCCGGAATGGGCCGCCGCGGCAAAAAACGGACCGGGTCCGGCACCCCAGAACGGGCCACCGCAGCAAAAAACGGACCGGAGCCGGCACCCCGGAATGGGCCGCCGCGGCAAAAAACGGACCGGCGCCGGCACCCCGGAATGGGCCGCCGTGGCAAAAAACGGACCGGCTATGGCACCCCGGAATGGGCCGCCGCGGCAAAAAACGGACCGGCCCCGGCACCCCGGAATGGGCCGCCGCGGCAAAAAACGGACCGGGTCCGGCACCCCGGAATGGGCCGCCGCGGCAAAAAACGGACCGGCCCCGGCACCCCGGAATGGGCCGCCGCGGCAAAAAACGGACCGGAGCCGGCACCCCGGAATGGGCCGCCGCGGCAAAAAACGGACCGGGTCCGGCACCCCGGAATGGGCCGCCGCGGCAAAAAACGGACCGGGTCCGGCACCCCGGAATGGGCCGCCGCGGCAAAAAACGGACCGGCTCCGGCACCCCGGAATGGGCCGCCGCGGCAAAAAACGGACCGGCCCCGGCACCCCGGAATGGGCCGCCGCGGCAAAAAACGGACCGGGTCCGGCACCCCGGAATGGGCCGCCGCGGCAAAAAACGGACCGGCCCCGGCACACCGGAATGGGCCGCCGCGGCAAAAAACGGACCGGAGCCGGCACCCCGGAATGGGCCGCCGCGGCAAAAAACGGACCGGAGCCGGCACCCCGGAATGGGCCGCCGCGGCAAAAAACGGACCGGCTCCGGCACCCCAGAATGGGCCGCCGCGGCAAAAAACGGACCGGAGCCGGCACCCCGGAATGGGCCGCCGCGGCAAAAAACGGACCGGCGCCGGCACCCCGGAATGGGCCGCCGCGGCAAAAAACGGACCGGGTCCGGCACCCCGGAATGGGCCGCCGCGGCAAAAAACGGACCGGGTCCGGCACCCCGGAATGGGCCGCCGCGGCAAAAAACGGACCGGCCCCGGCACCCCGGAATGGGCCGCCGCGGCAAAAAACGGACCGGCCCCGGCACCCCGGAATGGGCCGCCGCGGCAAAAAACGGACCGGCCCCGGCACCCCGGAATGGGCTGCCGCGGCAAAAAACAGACCGGGTCCGGCACCCCGGAATGGGCTGCCGCGGCAAAAAACGGACCGGCTCCGGCACCCCGGAATGGGCCGCCGCGTCAAAAAACGGACCGGGTCCGGCACCCCGGAATGGGCCGCCGCGGCAAAAAACGGACCGGAGCCGGCACCCCGGAATGGGCCGCCGCGGCAAAAAACGGACCGGGTCCGGCACCCCGGAATGGGCCGCCGCGGCAAAAAACGGACCGGCCCCGGCACCCCGGAATGGGCCGCCGCGGCAAAAAACGGACCGGCTCCGGCACCCCGGAATGGGCCGCCGCGGCAAAAAACGGACCGGGTCCGGCACCCCGGAATGGGCTGCCGCGGTAAAAAACGGACCGGCCCCGGCACCCCGGAATGGGCCGACGCGGCAAAAAACGGACCGGCCCTGGCACCCCGGATAGGGCCGCCGCGGCAAAAAACGGACCAGCTCCGGCACCCCGGAATGGGCCACCGTGGCAAAAAACGGACCAGAGCCGGCACCCCGGAATGGGCCGCCGCGTCAAAAAACGGACCGGCCCCGGCACCCCGGAATGGGCCGCCGCGGCAAAAAACGGGCCGGAGCCGGCACCCCGGAATGGGCCGCCGCGGCAAAAAACGGACCGGAGCCGGCACCCCGGAATGGGCCGCCGCGGCAAAAAACGGACCAGGTCCGGCACCCCGGAATGGGCCGCCGCGGCAAAAAACGGACCGGCCCCGGCACCCCGGAATGGGCCGCCGCGGCAAAAAACGGACCGGCGCCGGCACCCCGGAATGGGCCGCCGCGGCAAAAAACGGACCGGAGCCGGCACCCCGGAATGGGCCGCCGCGGCAAAAAACGGACCAGGTCCGGCACCCCCGAATGGGCCGCCGCGGCAAAAAACGGACCGGCGCCGGCACCCCGGAATGGGCCGCCGCGTCAAAAAACGGACCGGGTCCGGCACCCCGGAATGGGCCGCCGTGGCAAAAAACGGACCGGCCCCGGCACCCCGGAATGGGCCGCCGCGGCAAAAAACGGACCGGCGCCGGCACCCCGGAATGGGCTACCGCGGCAAAAAACGGACCGGCCCCGGCACCCCGGAATGGGCCACCGCGTCAAAAAACGGACCGGAGCTGGCACCCCAGAATGGGCCGCCGCGGCAAAAAACGGACCGGGGCCGGCACCCCGGAATGGGCCGCCGCGGCAAAAAACGGACCGGCCCCGGCACCCCGGAATGGGCCGCCGCGGCAAAAAACGGACCGGCGCCGGCACCCCGGAATGGGCTGCCGCGGCAAAAAACGGACCGGCCCCGGCACCCCGGAATGGGCCGCCGCGGCAAAAAACGGACCGGGGCCGGCACCCCGGAATGGGCCGCCGCGGCAAAAAACGGACCGGCCCCGGCACCCCGGAATGGGCCGCCGCGGCAAAAAACGGACCGGCTCCGGCACCCCGGAATGGGCCGCCGTGGCAAAAAACGGACCGGGGCCGGCACCCCGGAATGGGCCGCCGCGGCAAAAAACGGACCGGAGCCGGCACCCGGAATGGGCCGCCGCGGCAAAAAACGGACCGGAGCCGGCACCCCGGAATGGGCCGCCGTGGCAAAAAACGGACCGGGTCCGGCACCCCGGAATGGGCTACCGCGGCAAAAAACGGACCGGCCCCGGCACCCCGGAATGGGCTACCGCGGCAAAAAACGGACCGGCCCTGGCACCCCGGAATGGGCTACCGCGGCAAAAAACGGACCGGCCCTGGCACCCCGGAATGGGCCGCCGCGTCAAAAAACGGACCGGAGCTGGCACCCCAGAATGGGCCGCCGCGGCAAAAAACGGACCGGCACCGGCACCCCGGAATGGGCCGCCGCGTCAAAAAACGGACCGGCTCCGGCACCCCGGAATGGGCCGCCGCGTCAAAAAACGGACCGGAGCTGGCACCCCGGAATGGGCCGCCGCCACAAAAAACGGACCGGGTCCGGCACCCCGGAATGGGCCGCTGCGGCAAAAAACGGACCGGCCCTGGCACCCCGGAATGGGCCGCCGCGGCAAAAAACGGACCGGCCCCGGCACCCCGGAATGGGCCGCCGCGGCAAAAAACGGACCGGCGCCGGCACCCCGGAATGGGCCGCCGCATCAAAAACCGGACCGGCGCCGGCACCCCGGAATGGGCCGCCGCGGCAAAAAACGGACCGGCGCCGGCACCCCGGAATGGGCCGCCGCGGCAAAAAACGGACCGGGTCCGGCACCCCGGAATGGGCCGCCGCGGCAAAAAACGGACCGGCCCCGGCACCCCGGAATGGGCCGCCGCGGCAAAAAACGGACCGGCCCCGGCACCCCGGAATGGGCCGCCGCGGCAAAAAACGGACCGGAGCCGGCACCCCGGAATGGGCCGCCGCGTCAAAAAACGGACCGGAGCCGGCACCCCAGAATGGGCCGCCGCGGCAAAAAACGGACCGGCTCCGGCACCCCGGAATGGGCCGCCGCGGCAAAAAACGGACCGGGTCCGGCACCCCGGATAGGGCCGCCGCGGCAAAAAACGGACCGGCGCCGGCACCCCGGAATGGGCCGCCGCGGCAAAAAACGGACCGGGTCCGGCACCCCGGAATGGGCCGCCGCGTCAAAAAACGGACCGGCCCCGGCACCCCGGAATGGGCCGCCGCGTCAAAAAACGGACCGGAGCCGGCACCCCGGATAGGGCAGCCGCGGCAAAAAACGGACCGTGTCCGGCACCCCGGAATGGGCCGCCGCGGCAAAAAACGGACCGGCCCCGGCACCCCGGAATGGGCCGCCGCAGCAAAAAACGGACCGGGTCCGGCACCCCGGAATGGGCCGCCGCGGCAAAAAACGGACCTGCCCCGGCACCCCGGAATGGGCCGCCGCGGCAAAAAACGGACCGGAGCCGGCACCCCGGATTGGGCCGCCGCGGCAAAAAACGGACCGGCTCCGGCACCCCGGAATGGGCCGCCGCGGCAAAAAACGGACCGGAGCCGGCACCCCGGAATGGGCCGCCGCGGCAAAAAACGGACCGGCCCCGGCACCCCGGAATGGGCCGCCGCGGCAAAAAACGGACCGGCGCCGGCACCCCGGAATGGGCCGCCGCGGCAAAAAACGGACCGGCGCCGGCACCCCGGAATGGGCTGCCGCGGCAAAAAACGGACTGGGTCCGGCACCCCGGAATGGGCCGCCGCGGCAAAAAACGGACCGGCTCCGGCACCCCGGAATGGGCCGCCGCGGCAAAAAACGGACCGGCGCCGGCACCCCGGAATGGGCCGCCGCGGCAAAAAACGGACCGGGTCCGGCACCCCGGAATGGGCCGCCGCGGCAAAAAACGGACCTGAGCCGGCACCCCAGAATGGGCCGCCGCGGCAAAAAACGGACCGGCTCCGGCACCCCGGAATGGGCCGCCGTGGCAAAAAACGGACCGGGGCCGGCACCCCGGAATGGGCCGCCGCGGCAAAAAACGGACCGGAGCCGGCCCCCCGGAATGGGCCGCCGCGGCAAAAAACGGACCGGAGCCGGCACCCCGGAATGGGCCGCCGCGGCAAAAAACGGACCGGAGCCGGCACCCCGGAATGGGCCGCCGCGGCAAAAAACGGACCGGCCCCGGCACCCCGGAATGGGCTGCCGCGGCAAAAAACGGACCGGCCCCGGCACCCCGGAATGGGCCGCCGCGGCAAAAAACGGACCAGAGCCGGCACCCCGGAATGGGCCGCCGCGGCAAAAAACGGACCGGGTCCGGCACCCCGGAATGGGCCGCCGCGGCAAAAAACGGACCGGCCCCGGCACCCCGGAATGGGCCGCCGCGGCAAAAAACGGACCGGAGCCAGCACCCCGGAATGGGCTACCGCGGCAAAAAACGGACCGGCCCCGGCACCCCGGAATGGGCCACCGCGTCAAAAAACGGACCGGAGCTGGCACCCCAGAATGGGCCACCGCGTCAAAAAACGGACCGGAGCTGGCACCCCGGAATGGGCCGCCGCGGCAAAAAACGGACCGGCGCCGGCACCCCGGAATGGGCCGCCGCGTCAAAAAACGGACCGGCCCCGGCACCCCGGAATGGGCCGCCGCGTCAAAAAACGGACCGGAGCCGGCACCCCGGATAGGGCAGCCGCGGCAAAAAACGGACCGGCGCCGGCACCCCGGAATGGGCCGCCGCGGCAAAAAACGGACCGGCCCCGGCACCCCGGAATGGGCCGCCGCAGCAAAAAACGGACCGGGTCCGGCACCCCGGAATGGGCCGCCGCGGCAAAAAACGGACCTGCCCCGGCACCCCGGAATGGGCCGCCGCGGCAAAAAACGGACCGGAGCCGGCACCCCGGATTGGGCCGCCGCGGCAAAAAACGGACCGGCTCCGGCACCCCGGAATGGGCCGCCGCGGCAAAAAACGGACCGGAGCCGGCACCCCGGAATGGGCCGCCGCGGCAAAAAACGGACCGGCCCCGGCACCCCGGAATGGGCCGCCGCGGCAAAAAACGGACCGGCGCCGGCACCCCGGAATGGGCCGCCGCGGCAAAAAACGGACCGGCGCCGGCACCCCGGAATGGGCTGCCGCGGCAAAAAACGGACTGGGTCCGGCACCCCGGAATGGGCCGCCGCGGCAAAAAACGGACCGGCTCCGGCACCCCGGAATGGGCCGCCGCGGCAAAAAACGGACTGGCGCCGGCACCCCGGAATGGGCCGCCGCGGCAAAAAACGGACCGGGTCCGGCACCCCGGAATGGGCCGCCGCGGCAAAAAACGGACCTGAGCCGGCACCCCGGAATGGGCCGCCGCGGCAAAAAACGGACCGGCTCCGGCACCCCGGAATGGGCCGCCGTGGCAAAAAACGGACCGGGGCCGGCACCCCGGAATGGGCCGCCGCGGCAAAAAACGGACCGGAGCCGGCCCCCCGGAATGGGCCGCCGCGGCAAAAAACGGACCGGAGCCGGCACCCCGGAATGGGCCGCCGCGGCAAAAAACGGACCGGAGCCGGCACCCCGGAATGGGCCGCCGCGGCAAAAAACGGACCGGCCCCGGCACCCCGGAATGGGCTGCCGCGGCAAAAAACGGACCGGCCCCGGCACCCCGGAATGGGCCGCCGCGGCAAAAAACGGACCAGAGCCGGCACCCCGGAATGGGCCGCCGCGGCAAAAAACGGACCGGGTCCGGCACCCCGGAATGGGCCGCCGCGGCAAAAAACGGACCGGCCCCGGCACCCCGGAATGGGCCGCCGCGGCAAAAAACGGACCGGAGCCAGCACCCCGGAATGGGCTACCGCGGCAAAAAACGGACCGGCCCCGGCACCCCGGAATGGGCCACCGCGTCAAAAAACGGACCGGAGCTGGCACCCCAGAATGGGCCACCGCGTCAAAAAACGGACCGGCCCCGGCACCCCGGAATGGGCCGCCGCGGCAAAAAACGGACCGGCGCCGGCACCCCGGAATGGGCCGCCGCGGCAAAAAACGGACCGGCCCCGGCACCCCGGAATGGGCCGCCGCGGCAAAAAACGGACCGGCGCCGGCACCCCGGAATGGGCCGCCGCGTCAAAAAACGGACCGGCGCCGGCACCCCGGAATGGGCCGCCGCGGCAAAAAACGGACCGGCCCCGGCACCCCGGAATGGGCCGCCGCGGCAAAAAACGGACCGGGTCCGGCACCCCGGAATGGGCAGCCGCGGTAAAAAACGGACCGGCCCCGGCACCCCGGAATGGGCCGCCGCGTCAAAAAACGGACCGGAGCCGGCACCCCGGAATGGGCCGCCGCGGCAAAAAACGGACCGGGTCCGGCACCCCGGAATGGGCCGCCGCGTCAAAAAACGGACCGGAGCCGGCACCCCGGATAGGGCCGCCGCGGCAAAAAACGGACCGGCGCCGGCACCCCGGAATGGGCCGCCGCGGCAAAAAACGGACCGGCCCCGGCACCCCGGAATGGGCCGCCGCGTCAAAAAACGGACCGGGTCCGGCACCCCGGAATGGGCCGCCGCGTCAAAAAACGGACCGGAGCCGGCACCCCGGAATGGGCCGCCGCGTCAAAAAACGGACCGGCGCCGGCACCCCGGAATGGGCCGCCGCGGCAAAAAACGGACCGGGTCCGGCACCCCGGAATGGGCCGCCGCAGCAAAAAACGGACCGGCCCCGGCACCCCGGAATGGGCCGCCGCGGCAAAAAACGGACCGGCCCCGGCACCCCGGAATGGGCCGCCGCGGCAAAAAACGGACCGGAGCCGGCACCCCGGATTGGGCCGCCGCGGCAAAAAACGGACCGGGTCCGGCACCCCGGAATGGGCCGCCGCGGCAAAAAACGGACCGGAGCTGGCACCCCGGAATGGGCCGCCGCGTCAAAAAACGGACCGGAGCCGGCACCCCGGAATGGGCCGCCGCGGCAAAAAACGGACCGGCCCCGGCACCCCGGAATGGGCCGCCGCGGCAAAAAACGGACCGGCCCCGGCACCCCGGAATGGGCCGCCGCGGCAAAAAACGGACCGGCGCCGGCACCCCGGAATGGGCCGCCGCGGCAAAAAACGGACCGGCCCCGGCACCCCGGAATGGGCCGCCGCGGCAAAAAACGGACCGGAGCCGGCACCCCGGAATGGGCCGCCGCGGCAAAAAACGGACCGGCGCCGGCACCCCGGAATGGGCCGCCGCGGCAAAAAACGGACCGGCGCCGGCAACCCGGAATGGGCCGCCGCGGCAAAAAACGGACCGGAGCCGGCACCCCGGAATGGGCCGCCGCGGCAAAAAACGGACCGGCGCCCGCACCCCGGAATGGGCCGCCGCGGCAAAAAACGGACCGGCCCCGGCACCCCGGAATGGGCCGCCGCGGCAAAAAACGGACCGGAGCCGGCACCCCGGAATGGGCCGCCGCGGCAAAAAACGGACCGGAGCCGGCACCCCAGAATGGGCCGCCGCGGCAAAAAACGGACCGGCCCCGGCACCCCAGAATGGGCCGCCGCGGCAAAAAACGGACCGGCCCCGGCACCCCGGAATGGGCCGCCGCGGCAAAAAACGGACCGGGTCCGGCACCCCGGAATGGGCTACCGCGGCAAAAAACGGACCGGCCCCGGCACCCCGGAATGGGTAGCCGCGTCAAAAAACGGACCGGAGCTGGCACCCCAGAATGGGCCGCCGCGGCAAAAAACGGACCGGCGCCGGCACCCCGGAATGGGCCGCCGCGTCAAAAAACGGACCGGCTCCGGCACCCCGGAATGGGCCGCCGCGTCAAAAAACGGACCGGAGCTGGCACCCCGGAATGGGCCGCCGCCACAAAAAACGGACCGGGTCCGGCACCCCGGAATGGGCCGCTGCGGCAAAAAACGGACGGGCCCCGGCACCCCGGAATGGGCCGCCGCGGCAAAAAACGGACCGGCCCCGGCACCCCGGAATGGGCCGCCGCGGCAAAAAACGGACCGGCGCCGGCACCCCGGAATGGGCCGCCGCATCAAAAAACGGACCGGCGCCGGCACCCCGGAATGGGCCGCCGCGTCAAAAAACGGACCGGCGCCGGCACCCCGGAATGGGCCGCCGCGGCAAAAAACGGACCGGCGCCGGCACCCCGGAATGGGCAGCCGCGGTAAAAAACGGACCGGAGCCGGCACCCCGGAATGGGCCGCCGCGGCAAAAAACGGACCGGCCCCGGCACCCCGGAATGGGCCGCCGCGGCAAAAAACGGACCGGAGCCGGCACCCCGGAATGGGCCGCCGCGTCAAAAAACGGACCGGAGCAGGCACCCCAGAATGGGCCGCCGCGGCAAAAAACGGACCGGCTCCGGCACCCCGGAATGGGCCGCCGCGGCAAAAAACGGACCGGGTCCGGCACCCCGGATAGGGCCGCCGCGGCAAAAAACGGACCGGCGCCGGCACCCCGGAATGGGCCGCCGCGGCAAAAAACGGACCGGCCCCGGCACCCCGGAATGGGCCGCCGCGTCAAAAAACGGACCGGCCCCGGCACCCCGGAATGGGCCGCCGCGGCAAAAAACGGACCGGAGCCGGCACCCCGGATAGGGCAGCCGCGGCAAAAAACGGACCGGCGCCGGCACCCCGGAATGGGCCGCCGCGGCAAAAAACGGACCGGCCCCGGCACCCCGGAATGGGCCGCCGCGGCAAAAAACGGACCGGCCCCGGCACCCCGGAATGGGCCGCCGCGGCAAAAAACGGACCTGCCCCGGCACCCCGGAATGGGCCGCCGCGGCAAAAAACGGACCGGAGCCGGCACCCCGGATTGGGCCGCCGCGGCAAAAAACGGACCGGGTCCGGCACCCCGGAATGGGCCGCCGCGGCAAAAAACGGACCGGCCCCGGCACCCCGGAATGGGCCGCCGCGGCTAAAAAAGGACCGGCGCCGGCACCCCGGAATGGGCCGCCGCGTCAAAAAACGGACCGGAGCCGGCACCCCGGAATGGGCCGCCGCGGCAAAAAACGGACCGGCCCCGGCACCCCGGAATGGGCCGCCGCGGCAAAAAACGGACCGGCCCCGGCACCCCGGAATGGGCCGCCGCGGCAAAAAACGGACCGGCCCCGGCACCCCCGGAATGGGCCGCCGCGGCAAAAAACGGACCGGAGCCGGCACCCCGGAATGGGCCGCCGCGGCAAAAAACGGACCGGAGCCGGCACCCCGGAATGGGCCGCCGCGGCAAAAAACGGACCGGAGCCGGCACCCCGGAATGGGCCGCCGCGTCAAAAAACGGACCGGAGCCGGCACCCCCGGAATGGGCTGCCGCGGCAAAAAACGGACCGGGTCCGGCACCCCGGAATGGGCCGCCGCGTCAAAAAACGGACCGGAGCCGGCACCCCGGAATGGGCCGCCGCGGCAAAAAACGGACCGGCCCCGGCACCCCGGAATGGGCCGCCGCGGCAAAAAACGGACCGGGGCCGGCACCCCGGAATGGGCCGCCGCGGCAAAAAACGGACCTGGTCCGGCACCCCGGAATGGGCCGCCGCGGCAAAAAACGGACCGGGTCCGGCACCCCGGAATGGGCCGCCGCGGCAAAAAACGGACCGGCGCCGGCACCCCGGAATGGGCCGCCGCGTCAAAAAACGGACCGGCGCCGGCACCCCGGAATGGGCCGCCGCGGCAAAAAACGGACCGGGTCCGGCACCCCGGAATGGGCCGCCGCGGCAAAAAACGGACCGGCGCCGGCACCCCGGAATGGGCCGCCGCGGCAAAAAACGGACCGGCCCCGGCACCCCGGAATGGGCCGCCGCGGCAAAAAACGGACCGGGGCCGGCACCCCGGAATGGGCCGCCGCGGCAAAAAACGGACCTGGTCCGGCACCCCGGAATGGGCCGCCGCGGCAAAAAACGGACCGGGTCGCACCCCGGAATGGGCCGCCGCGGCAAAAAACGGACGAGAGCCGGCACCCCGGAATGGGCCGCCGCGGCAAAAAACGGACCGGGTCCGGCACCCCGGAATGGGCCGCCGCGGCAAAAAACGGACCGGCCCCGGCACCCCGGAATGGGCCGCCGTGGCAAAAAACGGACCGGCTCCGGCACCCCGGAATGGGCCGCCGCGGCAAAAAACGGACCGGCCCCGGCACCCCGGAATGGGCCGCCGCGTCAAAAAACGGACCGGAGCCGGCACCCCGGAATGGGCGGCCGCGGCAAAAAACGGACCGGCGCCGGCACCCCGGAATGGGCCGCCGCGGCAAAAAACGGACCGGGTCCGGCACCCCGGAATGGGCCGCCGCGGCAAAAAACGGACCGGGTCCGGCACCCCGGAATGGGCCGCCGCGTCAAAAAACGGACCGCGTCCGGCACCCCGGAATGGGCCGCCGCGGCAAAAAACGGACCGGCTCTGGCACCCCGGAATGGGCCGCCGCGTCAAAAAACGGACCGGCTCCGGCACCCCGGAATGGGCCGCCGCGTCAAAAAACGGACCGGCGCCGGCACCCCGGAATGGGCCGCCGCGGCAAAAAACGGACCGGCGCCGGCACCCGGAATGGGCCGCCGCGGCAAAAAACGGACCAGGTCCGGCACCCTGGAATGGGCCGCCGCGGCAAAAAACGGACCGGCCCCGGCACCCCGGAATGGGCCGCCGCGGCAAAAAACGGACCGGCGCCGGCAGCCCGGAATGGGCCGCCGCGGCAAAAAACGGACCGGAGCCGGCACCACGGATAGGGCCGCCGTGGCAAAAAACGGACCGGGTCCGGCACCCCGGAATGGGCCGCCGCGGCAAAAAACGGACCGGGTCCGGCACCCCGGAATGGGCCGCCGCGGCAAAAAACGGACCGGCCCTGGCACCCCGGAATGGGCCGCCGTGGCAAAAAACGGACCGGGGCCGGCACCCCGGAATGGGCCGCCGCGGCAAAAAACGGACCGGAGCCGGCCCCCCGGAATGGGCCGCCGCGTCAAAAAACGGACCGGAGCCGGCACCCCCGGAATGGGCCGCCGCGGCAAAAAACGGACCGGCCCCGGCACCCCGGAATGGGCCGCCGCGGCAAAAAACGGACCGGCCCCGGCACCCCGGAATGGGCTGCCGCGGCAAAAAACGGACCGGCCCCGGCACCCCGGAATGGGCCGCCGCGGCAAAAAAACGGACCAGAGCCGGCACCCCGGAATGGGCCGCCGTGGCAAAAAACGGACCGGCCCCGGCACCCCGGAATGGGCCGCCGCGGCAAAAAAACGGACCGGGTCCGGCACCCCGGAATGGGCCGCCGCGGCATAAAACGGACCGGCCCCGGCACCCCGGAATGGGCCGCCGCGGCAAAAAACGGACCGGCGCCGGCACCCCGGAATGGGCCGCCGCGGCAAAAAACGGACCGGAGCCGGCACCCCGGAATGGGCCGCCGCGGCAAAAAACGGACCGGCGCCCGCACCCCGAATGGGCCGCCGCGGCAAAAAACGGACCGGAGCCAGCACCCCGGAATGGGCTACCGCGGCAAAAAACGGACCGGCCCCGGCACCCCGGAATGGGCCGCCGTGTCAAAAACGGACCGGAGCTGGCACCCCAGAATGGGCCGCTGCGGCAAAAAACGGACCGGAGCCGGCACCCCGGAATGGGCCGCCGCGGGAAAAAACGGACCCGGGTCCGGCACCCCGGAATGGGCCGCCGCGTCAAAAAACGGACCGGAGCCGGCACCCCGGAATGGGCCGCCGCGTCAAAAAACGGACCGGAGCCCGCACCCCGGAATGGGCCGCCGCGGCAAAAAACGGACCGGAGCCAGCACCCCGGAATGGGCCGCCGCGGCAAAAAACGGACCGGCGCCGGCACCCCGGAATGGGCCGCCGCGGCAAAAAACGGACCGGCGCCGGCACCCCGGAATGGGCCGCCGCGGCAAAAAACGGACCGGCGCCGGCACCCCGGAATGGGCCGCCGCGGCAAAAAACGGACCGGCGCCGGCACCCCGGAATGGGCCGCCGCGGCAAAAAACGGACCGGCCCCGGCACACCGGAATGGGCAGCCGCGGTAAAAAACGGACCGGCCCCGGCACCCCGGAATGGGCCGCCGCGGCAAAAAACGGACCGGCCCCGGCACCCCGGAATGGGCCGCCGCGGCAAAAAACGGACCGGCCCCGGCACCCCGGAATGGGCCGCCGCGTCAAAAAACGGACCGGCGCCGGCACCCCGGAATGGGCCGCCGCGGCAAAAAACGGACCGGCTCCGGCACCCCGGAATGGGCCGCCGCGTCAAAAAACGGACCGGAGCCGGCACCCCGGAATGGGCCGCCGCGGCAAAAAACGGACCGGCGCCGGCACCCCGGAATGGGCCGCCGCGGCAAAAAACGGACCGGGTCCGGCACCCCGGAATGGGCCGCCGCGGCAAAAAACGGACCGGCCCCGGCACCCCGGAATGGGCCGCCGTGGCAAAAAACGGACCGGCTCCGGCACCCCGGAATGGGCCGCCGCGGCAAAAAACGGACCGGCCCCGGCACCCCGGAATGGGCCGCCGCGGCAAAAAACGGACCGGAGCCGGCACCCCGGAATGGGCGGCCGCGGCAAAAAACGGACCGGCGCCGGCACCCCGGAATGGGCCGCCGCGGCAAAAAACGGACCGGGTCCGGCACCCCGGAATGGGCCGCCGCGTCAAAAAACGGACCGGGTCCGGCACCCCGGAATGGGCCGCCGCGTCAAAAAACGGACCGCGTCCGGCACCCCGGAATGGGCCGCCGCGGCAAAAAACGGACCGGCTCTGGCACCCCGGAATGGGCCGCCGCATCAAAAAACGGACCGGCTCCGGCACCCCGGAATGGGCCGCCGCGTCAAAAAACGGACCGGCGCCGGCACCCCGGAATGGGCCGCCGCGGCAAAAAACGGACCGGCGCCGGCACCCCGGAATGGGCCGCCGCGGCAAAAAACGGACCAGGTCCGGCACCCTGGAATGGGCCGCCGCGGCAAAAAACGGACCGGCCCCGGCACCCCGGAATGGGCCGCCGCGGCAAAAAACGGACCGGCGCCGGCAGCCCGGAATGGGCCGCCGCGGCAAAAAACGGACCGGAGCCGGCACCACGGATAGGGCCGCCGCGGCAAAAAACGGACCGGGTCCGGCACCCCGGAATGGGCCGCCGCGGCAAAAAACGGACCGGCCCCGGCACCCCGGAATGGGCCGCCGCGGCAAAAAACGGACCGGCCCTGGCACCCCGGAATGGGCCGCCGTGGCAAAAAACGGACCGGGGCCGGCACCCCGGAATGGGCCGCCGCGGCAAAAAACGGACCGGAGCCGGCCCCCCGGAATGGGCCGCCGCGTCAAAAAACGGACCGGAGCCGGCACCCCGGAATGGGCCGCCGCGGCAAAAAACGGACCGGCCCCGGCACCCCGGAATGGGCCGCCGCGGCAAAAAACGGACCGGCCCCGGCACCCCGGAATGGGCTGCCGCGGCAAAAAACGGACCGGCCCCGGCACCCCGGAATGGGCCGCCGCGGCAAAAAACGGACCAGAGCCGGCACCCCGGAATGGGCCGCCGCGTCAAAAAACGGACCGGAGCCGGCACCCCGGAATGGGCCGCCGCGGCAAAAAACGGACCGGGTCCGGCACCCCGGAATGGGCCGCCGCGGCAAAAAACGGACCGGGTCCGGCACCCCGGAATGGGCCGCCGCGGCAAAAAACGGACCGGAGCCGGCACCCCGGAATGGGCCGCCGCGGCAAAAAAACGGACCGGCGCCGGCACACCGGAATGGGCCGCCGCGGCAAAAAACGGACCGGCGCCCGCACCCCGGAATGGGCCGCCGCGGCAAAAAACGGACCGGCGCCGGCACACCGGAATGGGCCGCCGCGGCAAAAAACGGACCGGCGCCGGCACACCGGAATGGGCCGCCGCGGCAAAAAACGGACCGGCGCCGGCACACCGGAATGGGCCGCCGCGGCAAAAAACGGACCGGCGCCCGCACCCCGGAATGGGCCGCCGCGGCAAAAAACGGACCGGCGCCCGCACCCCGGAATGGGCCGCCGCGGCAAAAAACGGACCGGGTCCGGCACCCCGGAATGGGCCGCCGCGGCAAAAAACGGACCGGCGCCGGCACACCGGAATGGGCCGCCGCGGCAAAAAACGGACCGGCGCCCGCACCCCGGAATGGGCCGCCGCGGCAAAAAACGGACCGGAGCCAGCACCCCGGAATGGGCTACCGCGGCAAAAAACGGACCGGCCCCGGCACCCCGGAATGGGCCGCCGCGTCAAAAAACGGACCGGAGCTGGCACCCCAGAATGGGCCGCAGCGGCAAAAAACGGACCGGGTCCGGCACCCCGGAATGGGCCGCCGCGTCAAAAAACGGACCGGCTCCGGCACCCCGGAATGGGCCGCCGCGTCAAAAAACGGACCGGAGCCGGCACCCCGGAATGGGCCGCCGCGGCAAAAAACGGACCGGCGCCGGCACCCCGGAATGGGCCGCCGCGGCAAAAAACGGACCGGCCCCGGCACACCGGAATGGGCAGCCGCGGTAAAAAACGGACCGGCCCCGGCACCCCGGAATGGGCCGCCGTGGCAAAAAACGGACCGGCTCCGGCACCCCGGAATGGGCCGCCGCGGCAAAAAACGGACCGGAGCCGGCACCCCGGATTGGGCCGCCGCGGCAAAAAACGGACCGGGTCCGGCACCCCGGAATGGGCGGCCGCGGCAAAAAACGGACCGGCGCCGGCACCCCGGAATGGGCCGCCGCGGCAAAAAACGGACCGGGTCCGGCACCCCGGAATGGGCCGCCGCGGCAAAAAACGGA
Organism: Phalacrocorax carbo; assembly: GCF_963921805.1. Classification (NCBI taxonomy): domain Eukaryota; kingdom Metazoa; phylum Chordata; class Aves; order Suliformes; family Phalacrocoracidae; genus Phalacrocorax; species Phalacrocorax carbo. The sequence continues at coordinate 75,396 of NW_026990516.1, forward strand.
CCGGGTCCGGCACCCCGGAATGGGCCGCCGCGTCAAAAAACGGACCGCGTCCGGCACCCCGGAATGGGCCGCCGCGGCAAAAAACGGACCGGCGCCGGCACCCCGGAATGGGCCGCCGCGTCAAAAAACGGACCGGCTCCGGCACCCCGGAATGGGCCGCCGCGTCAAAAAACGGACCGGCGCCGGCACCCCGGAATGGGCCGCCGCGGCAAAAAACGGACCGGCCCCGGCACCCCGGAATGGGCCGCCGCGGCAAAAAACGGACCAGGTCCGGCACCCTGGAATGGGCCGCCGCGGCAAAAAACGGACCGGCCCCGGCACCCCGGAATGGGCCGCCGCGGCAAAAAACGGACCGGCGCCGGCAGCCCGGAATGGGCCGCCGCGGCAAAAAACGGACCGGAGCCGGCACCACGGATAGGGCCGCCGCGGCAAAAAACGGACCGGGTCCGGCACCCCGGAATGGGCCGCCGCGGCAAAAAACGGACCGGCCCCGGCACCCCGGAATGGGCCGCCGCGGCAAAAAACGGACCGGCCCTGGCACCCCGGAATGGGCCGCCGTGGCAAAAAACGGACCGGGTCCAGCACCCCGGAATGGGCCGCCGCGGCAAAAAACGGACCGGAGCCGGCCCCCCGGAATGGGCCGCCGCGTCAAAAAACGGACCGGAGCCGGCACCCCGGAATGGGCCGCCGCGGCAAAAAACGGACCGGCGCCGGCACCCCGGAATGGGCCGCCGCGGCAAAAAACGGACCGGCCCCGGCACCCCGGAATGGGCTGCCGCGGCAAAAAACGGACCGGGTCCGGCACCCCGGAATGGGCCGCCGCGGCAAAAAACGGACCAGAGCCGGCACCCCGGAATGGGCCGCCGCGGCAAAAAACGGACCGGAGCCGGCACCCCGGAATGGGCCGCCGCGGCAAAAAACGGACCGGGTCCGGCACCCCGGAATGGGCCGCCGCGGCAAAAAACGGACCGGCCCCGGCACCCCGGAATGGGCCGCCGCGGCAAAAAACGGACCGGCGCCGGCACCCCGGAATGGGCCGCCGCGGCAAAAAACGGACCGGAGCCGGCAACCCGGAATGGGCCGCCGCGGCAAAAAACGGACCGGCGCCCGCACCCCGGAATGGGCCGCCGCGGCAAAAAACGGACCGGAGCCAGCACCCCGGAATGGGCTACCGCGTCAAAAAACGGACCGGCCCCGGCACCCCGGAATGGGCCGCCGCGTCAAAAAACGGACCGGAGCTGGCACCCCAGAATGGGCCGCAGCGGCAAAAAACGGACCGGGTCCGGCACCCCGGAATGGGCCGCCGCGTCAAAAAACGGACCGGCTCCGGCACCCCGGAATGGGCCGCCGCGTCAAAAAACGGACCGGAGCCGGCACCCCGGAATGGGCCGCCGCGGCAAAAAACGGACCGGCGCCCGCACCCGGAATGGGCCGCCGCGGCAAAAAACGGACCGGAGCCAGCACCCCGGAATGGGCCGCCGCGGCAAAAAACGGACCGGCGCCGGCACCCCGGAATGGGCCGCCGCGGCAAAAAACGGACCGGCGCCGGCACCCCGGAATGGGCCGCCGCGGCAAAAAACGGACCGGCGCCGGCACCCCGGAATGGGCCGCCGCGGCAAAAAACGGACCGGCGCCGGCACCCCGGAATGGGCCGCCGCGGCAAAAAACGGACCGGGCCCGGCACACCGGAATGGGCAGCCGCGGTAAAAAACGGACCGGCCCCGGCACCCCGGAATGGGCCGCCGCGGCAAAAAACGGACCGGCCCCGGCACCCCGGAATGGGCCGCCGCGGCAAAAAACGGACCGGCCCCGGCACCCCGGAATGGGCCGCCGCGTCAAAAAACGGACCGGCGCCGGCACCCCGGAATGGGCCGCCGCGGCAAAAAACGGACCGGGTCCGGCACCCCGGAATGGGCCGCCGCGTCAAAAAACGGACCGGAGCCGGCACCCCGGATAGGGCCGCCGCGGCAAAAAACGGACCGGCGCCGGCACCCCGGAATGGGCCGCCGCGGCAAAAAACGGACCGGCCCCGGCACCCCGGAATGGGCCGCCGCGGCAAAAAACGGACCGGCCCCGGCACCCCGGAATGGGCCGCCGCGTCAAAAAACGGACCGGAGCCGGCACCCCGGAATGGGCAGCCGCGGCAAAAAACGGACCGGCCCCGGCACCCCGGAATGGGCCGCCGCGGCAAAAAACGGACCGGCCCCGGCACCCCGGAATGGGCCGCCGCGGCAAAAAACGGACCGGGTCCGGCACCCCGGAATGGGCCGCCGCGGCAAAAAACGGACCGGCCCCGGCACCCCGGAATGGGCCGCCGCGGCAAAAAACGGACCGGAGCCGGCACCCCGGATTGGGCCGCCGCGGCAAAAAACGGACCGGGTCCGGCACCCCGGAATGGGCCGCCGCGTCAAAAAACGGACCGGGTCCGGCACCCCGGAATGGGCCGCCGCGGCAAAAAACGGACCGGCCCCGGCACCCCGGAATGGGCAGCCGCGGTAAAAAACGGACCGGCCCCGGCACCCCGGAATGGGCCGCCGCGGCAAAAAACGGACCGGCCCCGGCACCCCGGAATGGGCCGCCGCGGCAAAAAACGGACCGGCCCCGGCACCCCGGAATGGGCCGCCGCGTCAAAAAACGGACCGGCGCCGGCACCCCGGAATGGGCCGCCGCGGCAAAAAACGGACCGGAGCCGGCACCCCGGAATGGGCAGCCGCGGCAAAAAACGGACCGGCCCCGGCACCCCGGAATGGGCCGCCGCGGCAAAAAACGGACCGGCCCCGGCACCCCGGAATGGGCCGCCGCGGCAAAAAACGGACCGGGTCCGGCACCCCGGAATGGGCCGCCGCGGCAAAAAACGGACCGGAGCCGGCACCCCGGAATGGGCCGCCGCGGCAAAAAACGGACCGGAGCCGGCACCCCGGATTGGGCCGCCGCGGCAAAAAACGGACCGGGTCCGGCACCCCGGAATGGGCCGCCGCGGCAAAAAACGGACCGGGTCCGGCACCCCGGAATGGGCCGCCGCGGCAAAAAACGGACCGGCGCCGGCACCCCGGAATGGGCCGCCGCGGCAAAAAACGGACCGGCCCCGGCACCCCGGAATGGGCCGCCGCGGCAAAAAACGGACCGGCCCCGGCACCCCGGAATGGGCCGCCGCGGCAAAAAACGGACCGGCGCCGGCACCCCGGAATGGGCCGCCGCGGCAAAAAACGGACCGGCGCCGGCACCCCGGAATGGGCCGCCGCGGCAAAAAACGGACCGGCGCCCGCACCCCGGAATGGGCCGCCGCGGCAAAAAACGGACCGGAGCCAGCACCCCGGAATGGGCCGCCGCGGCAAAAAACGGACCGGAGCCGGCACCCCGGAATGGGCCACCGTGGCAAAAAACGGACCGGCGCCGGCACCCCAGAATGGGCCGCCGCGGCAAAAAACGGACCGGCCCCGGCACCCCGGAATGGGCCGCCGCGGCAAAAAACGGACCGGCCCCGGCACCCCGGAATGGGCTACCGCGGCAAAAAACGGACCGGCCCCGGCACCCCGGAATGGGCCACCGCGTCAAAAAACGGACCGGAGCTGGCACCCCAGAATGGGCCGCCGCGGCAAAAAACGGACCGGCGCCGGCACCCCGGAATGGGCCGCCGCGGCAAAAAACGGACCGGCTCCGGCACCCCGGAATGGGCCGCCGCGTCAAAAAACGGACCGGCCCCGGCACCCCGGAATGGGCCGCCGCCACAAAAAACGGACCGGGTCCGGCACCCCGGAATGGGCCGCTGCGGCAAAAAACGGACCGGCCCTGGCACCCCGGAATGGGCCGCCGCGGCAAAAAACGGACCGGCGCCGGCACCCCGGAATGGGCCGCCGCGGCAAAAAACGGACCGGCGCCGGCACCCCGGAATGGGCCGCCGCATCAAAAAACGGACCGGCGCCGGCACCCCGGAATGGGCCGCCGCGTCAAAAAACGGACCGGCGCCGGCACCCCGGAATGGGCCGCCGCGTCAAAAAACGGACCGGCGCCGGCACCCCGGAATGGGCCGCCGCGGCAAAAAACGGACCGGCCCCGGCACACCGGAATGGGCAGCCGCGGTAAAAAACGGACCGGCCCCGGCACCCCGGAATGGGCCGCCGCGGCAAAAAACGGACCGGCCCCGGCACCCCGGAATGGGCCGCCGCGGCAAAAAACGGACCAGCCCCGGCACCCCGGAATGGGCCGCCGCGTCAAAAAACGGACCGGAGCCGGCACCCCGGAATGGGCCGCCGCGGCAAAAAACGGACCGGCTCCGGCACCCCGGAATGGGCCGCCGCGGCAAAAAACGGACCGGGTCCGGCACCCCGGATAGGGCCGCCGCGGCAAAAAACGGACCGGCGCCGGCACCCCGGAATGGGCCGCCGCGGCAAAAAACGGACCGGGTCCGGCACCCCGGAATGGGCCGCCGCGTCAAAAAACGGACCGGCCCCGGCACCCCGGAATGGGCCGCCGCGTCAAAAAACGGACCGGGTCCGGCACCCCGGAATGGGCCGCCGCAGCAAAAAACGGACCGGCCCCGGCACCCCGGAATGGGCCGCCGCGGCAAAAAACGGACCGGAGCCGGCACCCCGGAATGGGCCGCCGCGGCAAAAAACGGACCGGCCCCGGCACCCCGGAATGGGCCGCCGTGGCAAAAAACGGACCGGAGCCGGCACCCCGGAATGGGCCGCCGCGTCAAAAAACGGACCGGAGCCGGCACCCCGGAATGGGCCGCCGCGGCAAAAAACGGACCGGCCCTGGCACCCCGGAATGGGCCGCCGCGGCAAAAAACGGACCGGCCCCGGCACCCCGGAATGGGCCGCCGCGGCAAAAAACGGACCGGCGCCGGCACCCCGGAATGGGCCGCCGCGGCAAAAAACGGACCGGAGCCGGCACCCCGGAATGGGCCGCCGCGGCAAAAAACGGACCGGCTCTGGCACCCCGGAATGGGCCGCCGCGGCAAAAAAACGGACCGGCGCCGGCACCCCGGAATGGGCCGCCGCGGCAAAAAACGGACCGGCCCCGGCACCCCGGAATGGGCCGCCGCGGCAAAAAAACGGACCGGCGCCGGCTCCCCGGAATGGGCCGCCGCGGCAAAAAACGGACCGGAGCCGGCACCCCGGAATGGGCCGCCGCAGCAAAAAACGGACCGGCCCCGGCACCCCGGAATGGGCCGCCGCGGCAAAAAACGGACCGGAGCCGGCACCCCGGAATGGGCCGCCGCGGCAAAAAACGGACCGGAGCCGGCACCCCGGATTGGGCCGCCGCAGCAAAAAACGGACCGGCCCCGGCACCCCGGAATGGGCCGCCGCGGCAAAAAACGGACCGGGTCCGGCACCCCGGAATGGGCCGCCGCGGCAAAAAACGGACCGGAGCCGGCACCCCGGAATGGGCCGCCGCGGCAAAAAACGGACCGGCGCCGGCACCCCGGAATGGGCCGCCGCGGCAAAAAACGGACCGGGTCCGGCACCCCGGAATGGGCCGCCGCGGCAAAAAACGGACCGGCGCCGGCAGCCCGGAATGGGCCGCCGCGGCAAAAAACGGACCGGCCCCGGCACACCGGAATGGGCCGCCGCGGCAAAAAACGGACCGGGGCCGGCACCCCGGAATGGGCCGCCGCGGCAAAAAACGGACCGGAGCCGGCACCCCGGAATGGGCCGCCGCGGCAAAAAACGGACCGGCCCCGGCACCCCGGAATGGGCCGCCGCGGCAAAAAACGGACCGGCCCCGGCACCCCGGAATGGGCCGCCGCGGCAAAAAACGGACCGGGTCCGGCACCCCGGAATGGGCCGCCGCGGCAAAAAACGGACCGGCCCCGGCACCCCGGAATGGGCCGCCGCGGCAAAAAACGGACCGGAGCCGGCACCCCGGAATGGGCCGCCGCGGCAAAAAACGGACCGGAGCCGGCACCCCGGATTGGGCCGCCGCGGCAAAAAACGGACCGGGTCCGGCACCCCGGAATGGGCCGCCGCGTCAAAAAACGGACCGGAGCTGGCACCCCGGAATGGGCCGCCGCGTCAAAAAACGGACCGGAGCCGGCACCCCGGAATGGGCCGCCGCGGCAAAAAACGGACCGGCCCCGGCACCCCGGAATGGGCCGCCGCGGCAAAAAACGGACCGGCGCCGGCACCCCGGAATGGGCCGCCGCGGCAAAAAACGGACCGGCGCCGGCACCCCGGAATGGGCCGCCGCGGCAAAAAACGGACCGGCGCCGGCACCCCGGAATGGGCCGCCGCGGCAAAAAACGGACCGGCGCCCGCACCCCGGAATGGGCCGCCGCGGCAAAAAACGGACCGGAGCCAGCACCCCGGAATGGGCCGCCGCGGCAAAAAACGGACCGGAGCCGGCACCCCGGAATGGGCCACCGTGGCAAAAAACGGACCGGCGCCGGCACCCCAGAATGGGCCGCCGCGGCAAAAAACGGACCGGCCCCGGCACCCCGGAATGGGCCGCCGCGGCAAAAAACGGACCGGCCCCGGCACCCCGGAATGGGCTACCGCGGCAAAAAACGGACCGGCCCCGGCACCCCGGAATGGGCCACCGCGTCAAAAAACGGACCGGAGCTGGCACCCCAGAATGGGCCGCCGCGGCAAAAAACGGACCGGCTCTGGCACCCCGGAATGGGCCGCCGCGGCAAAAAACGGACCGGCTCCGGCACCCCGGAATGGGCCGCCGCGTCAAAAAACGGACCGGCCCCGGCACCCCGGAATGGGCCGCCGCCACAAAAAACGGACCGGGTCCGGCACCCCGGAATGGGCCGCTGCGGCAAAAAACGGACCGGCCCTGGCACCCCGGAATGGGCCGCCGCGGCAAAAAACGGACCGGCGCCGGCACCCCGGAATGGGCCGCCGCGTCAAAAAACGGACCGGCGCCGGCACCCCGGAATGGGCCGCCGCGTCAAAAAACGGACCGGCGCCGGCACCCCGGAATGGGCCGCCGCGGCAAAAAACGGACCGGCCCCGGCACACCGGAATGGGCAGCCGCGGTAAAAAACGGACCGGCCCCGGCACCCCGGAATGGGCCGCCGCGGCAAAAAACGGACCGGCCCCGGCACCCCGGAATGGGCCGCCGCGGCAAAAAACGGACCAGCCCCGGCACCCCGGAATGGGCCGCCGCGTCAAAAAACGGACCGGAGCCGGCACCCCGGAATGGGCCGCCGCGGCAAAAAACGGACCGGCTCCGGCACCCCGGAATGGGCCGCCGCGGCAAAAAACGGACCGGGTCCGGCACCCCGGATAGGGCCGCCGCGGCAAAAAACGGACCGGCGCCGGCACCCCGGAATGGGCCGCCGCGGCAAAAAACGGACCGGGTCCGGCACCCCGGAATGGGCCGCCGCGTCAAAAAACGGACCGGCCCCGGCACCCCGGAATGGGCCGCCGCGTCAAAAAACGGACCGGAGCCGGCACCCCGGATAGGGCAGCCGCGGCAAAAAACGGACCGGCGCCGGCACCCCGGAATGGGCCGCCGCAGCAAAAAACGGACCGGCGCCGGCACCCCGGAATGGGCCGCCGCGGCAAAAAACGGACCGGAGCCGGCACCCCGGATTGGGCCGCCGCGGCAAAAAACGGACCGGCCCCGGCACCCCGGAATGGGCCGCCGTGGCAAAAAACGGACCGGAGCCGGCACCCCGGAATGGGCCGCCGCGTCAAAAAACGGACCGGAGCCGGCACCCCGGAATGGGCCGCCGCGGCAAAAAACGGACCGGCCCCGGCACCCCGGAATGGGCCGCCGCGGCAAAAAACGGACCGGCCCCGGCACCCCGGAATGGGCCGCCGCGGCAAAAAACGGACCGGCGCCGGCACCCCGGAATGGGCCGCCGCGGCAAAAAACGGACCGGAGCCGGCACCCCGGAATGGGCCGCCGCGGCAAAAAACGGACCGGCTCTGGCACCCCGGAATGGGCCGCCGCGGCAAAAAAAGGACCGGCGCCGGCACCCCGGAATGGGCCGCCGCGGCAAAAAACGGACCGGGTCCGGCACCCCGGAATGGGCCGCCGCGGCAAAAAACGGACCGGCGCCGGCTCCCCGGAATGGGCCGCCGCGGCAAAAAACGGACCGGAGCCGGCACCCCGGAATGGGCCGCCGCGGCAAAAAACGGACCGGCGCCGGCACCCCGGAATGGGCCGCCGCGGCAAAAAACGGACCGGAGCCGGCACCCCGGAATGGGCCGCCGCGGCAAAAAACGGACCGGCCCCGGCACCCCGGAATGGGCCGCCGCAGCAAAAAACGGACCGGCCCCGGCACCCCGGAATGGGCCGCCGCGGCAAAAAACGGACCGGGTCCGGCACCCCGGAATGGGCCGCCGCGGCAAAAAACGGACCGGAGCCGGCACCCCGGAATGGGCCGCCGCGTCAAAAAACGGACCGGCGCCGGCACCCCGGAATGGGCCGCCGCGGCAAAAAACGGACCGGGTCCGGCACCCCGGAATGGGCCGCCGCGGCAAAAAACGGACCGGCGCCGGCAGCCCGGAATGGGCCGCCGCGGCAAAAAACGGACCGGCCCCGGCACACCGGAATGGGCCGCCGCGGCAAAAAACGGACCGGGGCCGGCACCCCGGAATGGGCCGCCGCGGCAAAAAACGGACCTGGTCCGGCACCCCGGAATGGGCGGCCGCGGCAAAAAACGGACCGGCGCCGGCACCCCGGAATGGGCCGCCGCGGCAAAAAACGGACCGGCCCCGGCACCCCGGAATGGGCCGCCGCGGCAAAAAACGGACCGGGTCCGGCACCCCGGAATGGGCCGCCGCGGCAAAAAACGGACCGGCCCCGGCACCCCGGAATGGGCCGCCGCGGCAAAAAACGGACCGGAGCCGGCACCCCGGAATGGGCCGCCGCGGCAAAAAACGGACCGGCGCCGGCACCCCGGAATGGGCCGCCGCGGCAAAAAACGGACCGGGTCCGGCACCCCGGAATGGGCCGCCGCGGCAAAAACGGACCGGGTCCGGCACCCCGGAATGGGCCGCCGCGGCAAAAAACGGACCGCGTCCGGCACCCCGGAATGGGCCGCCGCGGCAAAAAACGGACCGGCTCTGGCACCCCGGAATGGGCCGCCGCGGCAAAAAACGGACCGGAGCCGCCACACCGGAATGGGCCGCCGCGGCAAAAAACGGACCGGCTCCGGCACCCCGGAATGGGCCGCCGTGGCAAAAAACGGACCGGCTCCGGCACCCCGGAATGGGCCGCCGCGGCAAAAAACGGACCGGAGCCGGCCCCCCGGAATGGGCCGCCGCGTCAAAAAACGGACCGGAGCCGGCACCCCGGAATGGGCCGCCGCGGCAAAAAACGGACCGGCCCCGGCACCCCGGAATGGGCTGCCGCGGCAAAAAACGGACCGGCCCCGGCACCCCGGAATGGGCCGCCGCGGCAAAAAACGGACCAGAGCCGGCACCCCGGAATGGGCCGCCGCGGCAAAAAACGGACCGGCCCCGGCACCCCGGAATGGGCCGCCGCGGCAAAAAACGGACCGGGTCCGGCACCCCGGAATGGGCCGCCGCGGCAAAAAACGGACCGGCCCCGGCACCCCGGAATGGGCCGCCGCGGCAAAAAACGGACCGGGGCCGGCACCCCGGAATGGGCCGCCGCGGCAAAAAACGGACCGGAGCCGGCACCCCGGAATGGGCCGCCGCGGCAAAAAACGGACCGGCGCCCGCACCCCGGAATGGGCCGCCGCGGCAAAAAACGGACCGGAGCCAGCACCCCGGAATGGGCTACCGCGGCAAAAAACGGACCGGCCCCGGCACCCCGGAATGGGCCGCCGCGTCAAAAAACGGACCGGAGCTGGCACCCCAGAATGGGCCGCCGCGGCAAAAAACGGACCGGAGCCGGCACCCCGGAATGGGCCGCCGCGTCAAAAAACGGACCGGGTCCGGCACCCCGGAATGGGCCGCCGCGTCAAAAAACGGACCGGAGCCGGCACCCCGGAATGGGCCGCCGCGGCAAAAAACGGACCGGAGCCGGCACCCCGGAATGGGCCGCCGCGGCAAAAAACGGACCGGCGCCGGCACCCCGGAATGGGCCGCCGCGGCAAAAAACGGACCGGAGCCAGCACCCCGGAATGGGCCGCCGCGGCAAAAAACGGACCGGCGCCGGCACCCCGGAATGGGCCGCCGCGGCAAAAAACGGACCGGCGCCGGCACCCCGGAATGGGCCGCCGCGGCAAAAAACGGACCGCGTCCGGCACCCCGGAATGGGCCGCCGCGTCAAAAAAACGGACCGGCGCCGGCACCCCGGAATGGGCCGCCGCGGCAAAAAACGGACCGGCGCCGGCACCCCCGGAATGGGCCGCCGCGGCAAAAAACGGACCGGCCCCGGCACCCCGGAATGGGCCGCCGCGGCAAAAAACGGACCGGCCCCGGCACCCCGGAATGGGCCGCCGCGGCAAAAAACGGACCGGGTCCGGCACCCCGGAATGGGCCGCCGCGTCAAAAAACGGACCGGCGCCGGCACCCCGGAATGGGCCGCCGCGGCAAAAAACGGACCGGGTCCGGCACCCCGGAATGGGCCGCCGCGTCAAAAAACGGACCGGAGCCGGCACCCCGGAATGGGCCGCCGCGGCAAAAAACGGACCGGCGCCGGCACCCCGGAATGGGCCGCCGCGGCAAAAAACGGACCGGAGCCGTCACCCCGGAATGGGCCGCCGCGGCAAAAAACGGACCGGCCCCGGCACCCCGGAATGGGCCGCCGCGTCAAAAAACGGACCGGAGCCGGCACCCCGGAATGGGCAGCCGCGGCCAAAAACGGACCGGCCCCGGCACCCCGGAATGGGCAGCCGCGGCAAAAAACGGACCGGCCCCGGCACCCCGGAATGGGCCGCCGCGGCAAAAAACGGACCGGGTCCGGCACCCCGGAATGGGCCGCCGCGGCAAAAAACGGACCGTGTCCGGCACCCCGGAATGGGCCGCCGCGGCAAAAAACGGACCGGCCCCGGCACCCCGGAATGGGCCGCCGCGTCAAAAAACGGACCGGAGCTGGCACCCCGGAATGGGCCGCCGCGTCAAAAAACGGACCGGAGCCGGCACCCCGGAATGGGCCGCCGCGGCAAAAAACGGACCGGCCCCGGCACCCCGGAATGGGCCGCCGCGGCAAAAAACGGACCGGCCCCGGCACCCCGGAATGGGCCGCCGCGGCAAAAAACGGACCGGCGCCGGCACCCCGGAATGGGCCGCCGCGGCAAAAAACGGACCGGAGCCGGCACCCCGGAATGGGCCGCCGCGGCAAAAAACGGACCGGCCCCGGCACCCCGGAATGGGCCGCCGCGGCAAAAAACGGACCGGGTCCGGCACCCCGGAATGGGCCGCCGCGGCAAAAAACGGACCGGCCCCGGCACCCCGGAATGGGCCGCCGCGGCAAAAAACGGACCGGCCCCGGCACCCCGGAATGGGCCGCCGCGTCAAAAAACGGACCGGAGCCGGCACCCCGGAATGGGCCGCCGCGGCAAAAAACGGACCGGCCCCGGCACCCCGGAATGGGCTGCCGCGGCAAAAAACGGACCGGCCCCGGCACCCCGGAATGGGCCGCCGCGGCAAAAAACGGACCGGGTCCGGCACCCCGGAATGGGCCGCCGCGGCAAAAAACGGACCGTGTCCGGCACCCCGGAATGGGCCGCCGCGGCAAAAAACGGACCGGAGCCGGCACCCCGGATTGGGCCGCCGCGGCAAAAAACGGACCGGCCCCGGCACCCCGGAATGGGCCGCCGCGTCAAAAAACGGACCGGAGCTGGCACCCCGGAATGGGCCGCCGCGTCAAAAAACGGACCGTGTCCGGCACCCCGGAATGGGCCGCCGCGGCAAAAAACGGACCGGCCCCGGCACCCCGGAATGGGCCGCCGCGTCAAAAAACGGACCGGAGCTGGCACCCCGGAATGGGCCGCCGCGGCAAAAAACGGACCGTGTCCGGCACCCCGGAATGGGCCGCCGCGGCAAAAAACGGACCGGAGCCGGCACCCCGGATTGGGCCGCCGCGGCAAAAAACGGACCGGCCCCGGCACCCCGGAATGGGCCGCCGCGTCAGAAAACGGACCGGAGCTGGCACCCCGGAATGGGCCGCCGCGTCAAAAAACGGACCGGAGCCGGCACCCCGGAATGGGCCGCCGCAGCAAAAAACGGACCGGCCCCGGCACCCCGGAATGGGCCGCCGCGGCAAAAAACGGACCGGGTCCGGCACCCCGGAATGGGCCGCCGCGGCAAAAAACGGACCGGAGCCGGCACCCCGGAATGGGCCGCCGCGTCAAAAAACGGACCGGCGCCGGCACCCCGGAATGGGCCGCCGCGGCAAAAAACGGACCGGGTCCGGCACCCCGGAATGGGCCGCCGCGGCAAAAAACGGACCGGCGCCGGCAGCCCGGAATGGGCCGCCGCGGCAAAAAACGGACCGGCCCCGGCACACCGGAATGGGCCGCCGCGGCAAAAAACGGACCGGGGCCGGCACCCCGGAATGGGCCGCCGCGGCAAAAAACGGACCTGGTCCGGCACCCCGGAATGGGCGGCCGCGGCAAAAAACGGACCGGCGCCGGCACCCCGGAATGGGCCGCCGCGGCAAAAAACGGACCGGCCCCGGCACCCCGGAATGGGCCGCCGCGGCAAAAAACGGACCGGAGCCGGCACCCCGGAATGGGCCGCCGCGGCAAAAAACGGACCGGCCCCGGCACCCCGGAATGGGCCGCCGCGGCAAAAAACGGACCGGAGCCGGCACCCCGGAATGGGCCGCCGCGGCAAAAAACGGACCGGCGCCGGCACCCCGGAATGGGCCGCCGCAGCAAAAAACGGACCGGGTCCGGCACCCCGGAATGGGCCGCCGCGGCAAAAACGGACCGGGTCCGGCACCCCGGAATGGGCCGCCGCGGCAAAAAACGGACCGGAGCCGGCCCCCCGGAATGGGCCGCCGCGTCAAAAAACGGACCGGAGCCGGCACCCCGGAATGGGCCGCCGCGGCAAAAAACGGACCGGCCCCGGCACCCCGGAATGGGCTGCCGCGGCAAAAAACGGACCGGCCCCGGCACCCCGGAATGGGCCGCCGCGGCAAAAAACGGACCAGAGCCGGCACCCCGGAATGGGCCGCCGCGGCAAAAAACGGACCGGCCCCGGCACCCCGGAATGGGCCGCCGCGGCAAAAAACGGACCGGGTCCGGCACCCCGGAATGGGCCGCCGCGGCAAAAAACGGACCGGCCCCGGCACCCCGGAATGGGCCGCCGCGGCAAAAAACGGACCGGGGCCGGCACCCCGGAATGGGCCGCCGCGGCAAAAAACGGACCGGAGCCGGCACCCCGGAATGGGCCGCCGCGGCAAAAAACGGACCGGCGCCCGCACCCCGGAATGGGCTACCGCGGCAAAAAACGGACCGGCCCCGGCACCCCGGAATGGGCCGCCGCGTCAAAAAACGGACCGGAGCTGGCACCCCAGAATGGGCCGCCGCGGCAAAAAACGGACCGGAGCCGGCACCCCGGAATGGGCCGCCGCGTCAAAAAACGGACCGGGTCCGGCACCCCGGAATGGGCCGCCGCGTCAAAAAACGGACCGGAGCCGGCACCCCGGAATGGGCCGCCGCGGCAAAAAACGGACCGGCGCCGGCAGCCCGGAATGGGCCGCCGCGGCAAAAAACGGACCGGCCCCGGCACACCGGAATGGGCCGCCGCGGCAAAAAACGGACCGGGGCCGGCACCCCGGAATGGGCCGCCGCGGCAAAAAACGGACCTGGTCCGGCACCCCGGAATGGGCGGCCGCGGCAAAAAACGGACCGGCGCCGGCACCCCGGAATGGGCCGCCGCGGCAAAAAACGGACCGGCCCCGGCACCCCGGAATGGGCCGCCGCGGCAAAAAACGGACCGGGTCCGGCACCCCGGAATGGGCCGCCGCGGCAAAAAACGGACCGGCCCCGGCACCCCGGAATGGGCCGCCGCGGCAAAAAACGGACCGGAGCCGGCACCCCGGAATGGGCCGCCGCGGCAAAAAACGGACCGGCGCCGGCACCCCGGAATGGGCCGCCGCAGCAAAAAACGGACCGGGTCCGGCACCCCGGAATGGGCCGCCGCGGCAAAAACGGACCGGGTCCGGCACCCCGGAATGGGCCGCCGCGGCAAAAAACGGACCGGAGCCGGCCCCCCGGAATGGGCCGCCGCGTCAAAAAACGGACCGGAGCCGGCACCCCGGAATGGGCCGCCGCGGCAAAAAACGGACCGGCCCCGGCACCCCGGAATGGGCTGCCGCGGCAAAAAACGGACCGGCCCCGGCACCCCGGAATGGGCCGCCGCGGCAAAAAACGGACCAGAGCCGGCACCCCGGAATGGGCCGCCGCGGCAAAAAACGGACCGGCCCCGGCACCCCGGAATGGGCCGCCGCGGCAAAAAACGGACCGGGTCCGGCACCCCGGAATGGGCCGCCGCGGCAAAAAACGGACCGGCCCCGGCACCCCGGAATGGGCCGCCGCGGCAAAAAACGGACCGGGTCCGGCACCCCGGAATGGGCCGCCGCGGCAAAAAACGGACCGGAGCCGGCACCCCGGAATGGGCCGCCGCGGCAAAAAAACGGACCGGCGCCCGCACCCCGGAATGGGCCGCCGCGGCAAAAAACGGACCGGAGCCAGCACCCCGGAATGGGCTACCGCGGCAAAAAACGGACCGGCCCCGGCACCCCGGAATGGGCCGCCGCGTCAAAAAACGGACCGGAGCTGGCACCCCAGAATGGGCCGCCGCGGCAAAAAACGGACCGGAGCCGGCACCCCGGAATGGGCCGCCGCGTCAAAAAACGGACCGGGTCCGGCACCCCGGAATGGGCCGCCGCGGCAAAAAACGGACCGGAGCCAGCACCCCGGAATGGGCCGCCGCGGCAAAAAACGGACCGGCGCCGGCACCCCGGAATGGGCCGCCGCGGCAAAAAACGGACCGGCGCCGGCACCCCGGAATGGGCCGCCGCGGCAAAAAACGGACCGCGTCCGGCACCCCGGAATGGGCCGCCGCGTCAAAAAACGGACCGGCGCCGGCACCCCGGAATGGGCCGCCGCGGCAAAAAACGGACCGGCGCCGGCACCCCGGAATGGGCCGCCGCGGCAAAAAACGGACCGGCCCCGGCACCCCGGAATGGGCCGCCGCGGCAAAAAACGGACCGGCCCCGGCACCCCGGAATGGGCCGCCGCGGCAAAAAACGGACCGGCCCCGGCACCCCGGAATGGGCCGCCGCGGCAAAAAACGGACCGGGTCCGGCACCCCGGAATGGGCCGCCGCGTCAAAAAACGGACCGGAGCCGGCACCCCGGATAGGGCCGCCGCGGCAAAAAACGGACCGGCGCCGGCACCCCGGAATGGGCCGCCGCGGCAAAAAACGGACCGGAGCCGTCACCCCGGAATGGGCCGCCGCGGCAAAAAACGGACCGGCCCCGGCACCCCGGAATGGGCCGCCGCGTCAAAAAACGGACCGGAGCCGGCACCCCGGAATGGGCAGCCGCGGCCAAAAACGGACCGGCCCCGGCACCCCGGAATGGGCCGCCGCGGCAAAAAACGGACCGGGTCCGGCACCCCGGAATGGGCCGCCGCGGCAAAAAACGGACCGTGTCCGGCACCCCGGAATGGGCCGCCGCGGCAAAAAACGGACCGGCGCCGGCACCCCGGAATGGGCCGCCGCGGCAAAAAACGGACCGGCCCCGGCACCCCGGAATGGGCCGCCGCGTCAAAAAACGGACCGGAGCTGGCACCCCGGAATGGGCCGCCGCGTCAAAAAACGGACCGGAGCCGGCACCCCGGAATGGGCCGCCGCGGCAAAAAACGGACCGGCCCCGGCACCCCGGAATGGGCCGCCGCGGCAAAAAACGGACCGGCCCCGGCACCCCGGAATGGGCCGCCGCGGCAAAAAACGGACCGGCGCCGGCACCCCGGAATGGGCCGCCGCGGCAAAAAACGGACCGGAGCCGGCACCCCGGAATGGGCCGCCGCGGCAAAAAACGGACCGGCTCTGGCACCCCGGAATGGGCCGCCGCGGCAAAAAACGGACCGGCGCCGGCACCCCGGAATGGGCCGCCGCGGCAAAAAACGGACCGGCCCCGGCACCCCGGAATGGGCCGCCGCGGCAAAAAACGGACCGGCCCCGGCACCCCGGAATGGGCCGCCGCGTCAAAAAACGGACCGGAGCCGGCACCCCGGAATGGGCCGCCGCGGCAAAAAACGGACCGGCCCCGGCACCCCGGAATGGGCTGCCGCGGCAAAAAACGGACCGGCCCCGGCACCCCGGAATGGGCCGCCGCGGCAAAAAACGGACCGGGTCCGGCACCCCGGAATGGGCCGCCGCGGCAAAAAACGGACCGTGTCCGGCACCCCGGAATGGGCCGCCGCGGCAAAAAACGGACCGGAGCCGGCACCCCGGATTGGGCCGCCGCGGCAAAAAACGGACCGGCCCCGGCACCCCGGAATGGGCCGCCGCGGCAAAAAACGGACCGGAGCTGGCACCCCGGAATGGGCCGCCGCGTCAAAAAACGGACCGGAGCCGGCACCCCGGAATGGGCCGCCGCGGCAAAAAACGGACCGGCTCTGGCACCCCGGAATGGGCCGCCGCGGCAAAAAACGGACCGGCGCCGGCACCCCGGAATGGGCCGCCGCGGCAAAAAACGGACCGGCCCCGGCACCCCGGAATGGGCCGCCGCGGCAAAAAACGGACCGGCCCCGGCACCCCGGAATGGGCCGCCGCGTCAAAAAACGGACCGGAGCCGGCACCCCGGAATGGGCCGCCGCGGCAAAAAACGGACCGGCCCCGGCACCCCGGAATGGGCTGCCGCGGCAAAAAACGGACCGGCCCCGGCACCCCGGAATGGGCCGCCGCGGCAAAAAACGGACCGGCCCCGGCACCCCGGAATGGGCCGCCGCGGCAAAAAACGGACCGGCCCCGGCACCCCGGAATGGGCCGCCGCGGCAAAAAACGGACCGGCGCCCGCACCCCGGAATGGGCCGCCGCGGCAAAAAACGGACCGGAGCCAGCACCCCGGAATGGGCCGCCGCGGCAAAAAACGGACCGGCCCCGGCACCCCGGAATGGGCCGCCGTGGCAAAAAACGGACCGGCGCCGGCACCCCGGAATGGGCCGCCGCGGCAAAAAACGGACCGGCCCCGGCACCCCGGAATGGGCCGCCGCGGCAAAAAACGGACCGGCCCCGGCACCCCGGAATGGGCCGCCGCGGCAAAAAACGGATCGGCCCCGGCACCCCGGAATGGGCCGCCGCGGCAAAAAACGGACCGGCCCCGGCACCCCGGAATGGGCCGCCGCGGCAAAAAACGGACCGGCCCCGGCACCCCGGAATGGGCCGCCGCGGCAAAAAACGGACCGCGTCCGGCACCCCGGAATGGGCCGCCGCGGCAAAAAACGGACCGGCCCCGGCACCCCGGAATGGGCCGCCGCGGCAAAAAACGGACCGGCGCCGGCACCCCGGAATGGGCCACCGCGTCAAAAAACGGACCGGCGCCGGCACCCCGGAATGGGCCGCCGCGGCAAAAAACGGACCGGCGCCGGCACCCCGGAATGGGCCGCCGCGGCAAAAAACGGACCGGCCCCGGCACCCCGGAATGGGCCGCCGCGGCAAAAAACGGACCGGCGCCGGCACCCCGGAATGGGCCGCCGCGGCAAAAAACGGACCGGCCCCGGCACCCCGGAATGGGCCGCCGCGTCAAAAAACGGACCGGCGCCGGCACCCCGGAATGGGCCGCCGCGGCAAAAAACGGACCGGGTCCGGCACCCCGGAATGGGCCGCCGCGTCAAAAAACGGACCGGAGCCGGCACCCCGGAATGGGCCGCCGCGGCAAAAAACGGACCGGCCCCGGCACCCCGGAATGGGCCGCCGCGTCAAAAAACGGACCGGAGCCGGCACCCCGGAATGGGCCGCCGCGGCAAAAAACGGACCGGCCCCGGCACCCCGGAATGGGCTGCCGCGGCAAAAAACGGACCGGCCCCGGCACCCCGGAATGGGCCGCCGCGGCAAAAAACGGACCGGGTCCGGCACCCCGGAATGGGCCGCCGCGGCAAAAAACGGACCGTGTCCGGCACCCCGGAATGGGCCGCCGCGGCAAAAAACGGACCGGAGCCGGCACCCCGGATTGGGCCGCCGCGGCAAAAAACGGACCGGCCCCGGCACCCCGGAATGGGCCGCCGCGGCAAAAAACGGACCGGAGCTGGCACCCCGGAATGGGCCGCCGCGTCAAAAAACGGACCGGAGCCGGCACCCCGGAATGGGCCGCCGCGGCAAAAAACGGACCGGCTCTGGCACCCCGGAATGGGCCGCCGCGGCAAAAAACGGACCGGCGCCGGCACCCCGGAATGGGCCGCCGCGGCAAAAAACGGACCGGCCCCGGCACCCCGGAATGGGCCGCCGCGGCAAAAAACGGACCGGCCCCGGCACCCCGGAATGGGCCGCCGCGTCAAAAAACGGACCGGAGCCGGCACCCCGGAATGGGCCGCCGCGGCAAAAAACGGACCGGCCCCGGCACCCCGGAATGGGCTGCCGCGGCAAAAAACGGACCGGCCCCGGCACCCCGGAATGGGCCGCCGCGGCAAAAAACGGACCGGCCCCGGCACCCCGGAATGGGCCGCCGCGGCAAAAAACGGACCGGCCCCGGCACCCCGGAATGGGCCGCCGCGGCAAAAAACGGACCGGCGCCCGCACCCCGGAATGGGCCGCCGCGGCAAAAAACGGACCGGAGCCAGCACCCCGGAATGGGCCGCCGCGGCAAAAAACGGACCGGCCCCGGCACCCCGGAATGGGCCGCCGTGGCAAAAAACGGACCGGCGCCGGCACCCCGGAATGGGCCGCCGCGGCAAAAAACGGACCGGCCCCGGCACCCCGGAATGGGCCGCCGCGGCAAAAAACGGACCGGCCCCGGCACCCCGGAATGGGCCGCCGCGGCAAAAAACGGATCGGCCCCGGCACCCCGGAATGGGCCGCCGCGGCAAAAAACGGACCGGCCCCGGCACCCCGGAATGGGCCGCCGCGGCAAAAAACGGACCGGCCCCGGCACCCCGGAATGGGCCGCCGCGGCAAAAAACGGACCGCGTCCGGCACCCCGGAATGGGCCACCGCGTCAAAAAACGGACCGGCGCCGGCACCCCGGAATGGGCCGCCGCGGCAAAAAACGGACCGGCGCCGGCACCCCGGAATGGGCCGCCGCGGCAAAAAACGGACCGGCCCCGGCACCCCGGAATGGGCCGCCGCGGCAAAAAACGGACCGGCGCCGGCACCCCGGAATGGGCCGCCGCGGCAAAAAACGGACCGGCCCCGGCACCCCGGAATGGGCCGCCGCGTCAAAAAACGGACCGGCGCCGGCACCCCGGAATGGGCCGCCGCGGCAAAAAACGGACCGGGTCCGGCACCCCGGAATGGGCCGCCGCGTCAAAAAACGGACCGGAGCCGGCACCCCGGAATGGGCCGCCGCGGCAAAAAACGGACCGGCGCCGGCACCCCGGAATGGGCCGCCGCGGCAAAAAACGGACCGGAGCCGTCACCCCGGAATGGGCCGCCGCGGCAAAAAACGGACCGGCCCCGGCACCCCGGAATGGGCCGCCGCGTCAAAAAACGGACCGGAGCCGGCACCCCGGAATGGGCTGCCGCGGCAAAAAACGGACCGGCCCCGGCACCCCGGAATGGGCCGCCGCGGCAAAAAACGGACCGGAGCCGTCACCCCGGAATGGGCCGCCGCGGCAAAAAACGGACCGGAGCCGGCACCCCGGAATGGGCCGCCGCGGCAAAAAACGGACCGGCCCCGGCACCCCGGAATGGGCCGCCGCGGCAAAAAACGGACCGGCGCCGGCACCCCGGATTGGGCCGCCGCGGCAAAAAACGGACCGGCGCCGGCACCCCGGAATGGGCCGCCGCGGCAAAAAACGGACCGGAGCTGGCACCCCGGAATGGGCCGCCGCGGCAAAAAACGGACCGGGTCCGGCACCCCGGAATGGGCCGCCGCGGCAAAAAACGGACCGGAGCCGGCACCCCGGATTGGGCCGCCGCGGCAAAAAACGGACCGGCCCCGGCACCCCGGAATGGGCCGCCGCGTCAAAAAACGGACCGGAGCTGGCACCCCGGAATGGGCCGCCGCGGCAAAAAACGGACCGGGTCCGGCACCCCGGAATGGGCCGCCGCGGCAAAAAACGGACCGGCCCCGGCACCCCGGAATGGGCCGCCGCGGCAAAAAACGGACCGCGTCCGTCACCCCGGAATGGGCCGCCGCGGCAAAAAACGGACCGGCGCCGGCACCCCGGAATGGGCCGCCGCGGCAAAAAACGGACCGGCTCTGGCACCCCGGAATGGGCCGCCGCGGCAAAAAACGGACCGGCCCCGGCACCCCGGAATGGGCCGCCGCGGCAAAAAACGGACCGGCCCCGGCACCCCGGAATGGGCCGTCGCGGCAAAAAACGGACCGGCCCCGGCACCCCGGAATGGGCCGCCGCGTCAAAAAACGGACCGGAGCCGGCACCCCGGAATGGGCCGCCGCGGCAAAAAACGGACCGGCCCCGGCACCCCGGAATGGGCTGCCGCGGCAAAAAACGGACCGGCCCCGGCACCCCGGAATGGGCCGCCGCGGCAAAAAACGGACCAGAGCCGGCACCCCGGAATGGGCCGCCGCGGCAAAAAACGGACCGGCGCCCGCACCCCGGAATGGGCCGCCGCGGCAAAAAACGGACCGGAGCCAGCACCCCGGAATGGGCCGCCGCGGCAAAAAACGGACCGGCCCCGGCACCCCGGAATGGGCCGCCGTGGCAAAAAACGGACCGGCGCCGGCACCCCGGAATGGGCCGCCGCGGCAAAAAACGGACCGGCCCCGGCACCCCGGAATGGGCCGCCGCGGCAAAATACGGACCGGCCCCGGCACCCCGGAATGGGCCGCCGCGGCAAAAAACGGACCGGGTCCGGCACCCCGGAATGGGCCGCCGCGGCAAAAAACGGACCGGCCCCGGCACCCCGGAATGGGCCGCCGCGGCAAAAAACGGACCGGCCCCGGCACCCCGGAATGGGCCGCCGCGGCAAAAAACGGACCGGGTCCGGCACCCCGGAATGGGCTACCGCGGCAAAAAACGGACCGGCCCCGGCACCCCGGAATGGGCCACCGCGTCAAAAAACGGACCGGAGCTGGCACCCCAGAATGGGCCGCCGCGGCAAAAAACGGACCGGCGCCGGCACCCCGGAATGGGCCGCCGCGGCAAAAAACGGACCGGCTCCGGCACCCCGGAATGGGCCGCCGCGTCAAAATACGGACCGGAGCTGGCACCCCGGAATGGGCCGCCGCCACAAAAAACGGACCGGGTCCGGCACCCCGGAATGGGCCGCTGCGGCAAAAAACGGACCGGCTCTGGCACCCCGGAATGGGCCGCCGCGGCAAAAAACGGACCGGCCCCGGCACCCCGGAATGGGCCGCCGCGTCAAAAAACGGACCGGAGCCGGCACCCCGGAATGGGCCGCCGCGTCAAAAAACGGACCGGCCCCGGCACCCCGGAATGGGCCGCCGCGGCAAAAAACGGACCGGCCCCGGCACCCCGGAATGGGCTGCCGCGGCAAAAAACGGACCGGCCCCGGCACCCCGGAATGGGCCGCCGCGGCAAAAAACGGACCTGGTCCGGCACCCCGGAATGGGCCGCCGCGGCAAAAAACGGACCGGCGCCCGCACCCCGGAATGGGCCGCCGCGGCAAAAAACGGACCGGAGCCAGCACCCCGGAATGGGCCGCCGCGGCAAAAAACGGACCGGCCCCGGCACCCCGGAATGGGCCGCCGTGGCAAAAAACGGACCGGCGCCGGCACCCCGGAATGGGCCGCCGCGGCAAAAAACGGACCGGCCCCGGCACCCCGGAATGGGCCGCCGCGGCAAAATACGGACCGGCCCCGGCACCCCGGAATGGGCCGCCGCGGCAAAAAACGGATCGGCCCCGGCACCCCGGAATGGGCCGCCGCGGCAAAAAACGGACCGGCGCCGGCACCCCGGAATGGGCCGCCGCGGCAAAAAACGGACCGGCCCCGGCACCCCGGAATGGGCCGCCGCGGCAAAAAACGGACCGGGTCCGGCACCCCGGAATGGGCTACCGCGGCAAAAAACGGACCGGCCCCGGCACCCCGGAATGGGCCACCGCGTCAAAAAACGGACCGGAGCTGGCACCCCAGAATGGGCCGCCGCGGCAAAAAACGGACCGGCGCCGGCACCCCGGAATGGGCCGCCGCGTCAAAAAACGGACCGGCTCCGGCACCCCGGAATGGGCCGCCGCGTCAAAATACGGACCGGAGCTGGCACCCCGGAATGGGCAGCCGCGGCAAAAAACGGACCGGCCCCGGCACCCCGGAATGGGCCGCCGCGGCAAAAAACGGACCGGCTCTGGCACCCCGGAATGGGCCGCCGCGGCAAAAAACGGACCGGCGCCGGCACCCCGGAATGGGCGGCCGCGGCAAAAAACGGACCGGCGCCGGCACCCCGGAATGGGCCGCCGCGGCAAAAAACGGACCGGGTCCGGCACACCGGAATGGGCAGCCGCGGTAAAAAACGGACCGGCCCCGGCACCACGGAATGGGCCGCCGCGGCAAAAAACGGACCGGCCCCGGCACCCCGGAATGGGCCGCCGCGGCAAAAAACGGACCGGCCCCGGCACCCCGGAATGGGCCGCCGCGTCAAAAAACGGACCGGAGCCGGCACCCCGGAATGGGCCGCCGCGGCAAAAAACGGACCGGGTCCGGCACCCCGGAATGGGCCGCCGCGTCAAAAAACGGACCGGCTCCGGCACCCCGGAATGGGCCGCCGCGACAAAAAACGGACCGGCGCCGGCACCCCGGAATGGGCCGCCGCGGCAAAAAACGGACCGGCGCCGGCACCCCGGAATGGGCCGCCGCGGCAAAAAACGGACCGGCCCCGGCACCCCGGAATGGGCCGCCGCGGCAAAAAACGGACCGGCGCCGGCAGCCCGGAATGGGCCGCCGCGGCAAAAAACGGACCGGGTCCGGCACCCCGGAATGGGCCGCCGCGGCAAAAAACGGACCGGGTCCGGCACCCCGGAATGGGCCGCCGCGGCAAAAAACGGACCGGCCCCGGCACCCCGGAATGGGCCGCCGCGGCAAAAAACGGACCGGCCCTGGCACCCCGGAATGGGCCGCCGTGGCAAAAAACGGACCGGGGCCGGCACCCCGGAATGGGCCGCCGCGGCAAAAAACGGACCGGAGCCGGCCCCCCGGAATGGGCCGCCGCGTCAAAAAACGGACCGGAGCCGGCACCCCGGAATGGGCCGCCGCGGCAAAAAACGGACCGGCCCCGGCACCCCGGAATGGGCCGCCGCGGCAAAAAACGGACCGCGTCCGGCACCCCGGAATGGGCTGCCGCGGCAAAAAACGGACCGGCCCCGGCACCCCGGAATGGGCCGCCGCGGCAAAAAACGGACCAGAGCCGGCACCCCGGAATGGGCCGCCGCGGCAAAAAACGGACCGGGTCCGGCACCCCGGAATGGGCCGCCGCGGCAAAAAACGGACCGGGTCCGGCACCCCGGAATGGGCCGCCGCGGCAAAAAACGGACCGGCCCCGGCACCCCGGAATGGGCCGCCGCGGCAAAAAACGGACCGGCCCCGGCACCCCGGAATGGGCCGCCGCGGCAAAAAACGGACCGGAGCCGGCACCCCGGAATGGGCCGCCGCGGCAAAAAACGGACCGGCGCCCGCACCCCGGAATGGGCCGCCGCGGCAAAAAACGGACCGGAGCCAGCACCCCGGAATGGGCTACCGCGGCAAAAAACGGACCGGCCCCGGCACCCCGGAATGGGCCGCCGCGTCAAAAAACGGACCGGAGCTGGCACCCCAGAATGGGCCGCCGCGGCAAAAAACGGACCGGCTCCGGCACCCCGGAATGGGCCGCCGCGTCAAAAAACGGACCGGGTCCAGCACCCCGGAATGGGCCGCCGCGTCAAAAAACGGACCGGCTCCGGCACCCCGGAATGGGCCGCCGCGGCAAAAAACGGACCGGAGCCGGCACCCCGGAATGGGCCGCCGCGTCAAAAAACGGACCGGCGCCCGCACCCCGGAATGGGCCGCCGCGTCAAAAAACGGACCGGAGCCAGCACCCCGGAATGGGCCGCCGCGGCAAAAAACGGACCGGCGCCGGCACCCCGGAATGGGCCGCCGCGGCAAAAAACGGACCGGCGCCGGCACCCCCGGAATGGGCCGCCGCGGCAAAAAACGGACCGGCGCCGGCACCCCGGAATGGGCCGCCGCGTCAAAAAACGGACCGGCGCCGGCACCCCGGAATGGGCCGCCGCGGCAAAAAACGGACCGGCGCCGGCACCCCGGAATGGGCCGCCGCGGCAAAAAACGGACCGGCCCCGGCACACCGGAATGGGCAGCCGCGGTAAAAAACGGACCGGCCCCGGCACCCCGGAATGGGCCGCCGCGGCAAAAAACGGACCGGAGCCGGCACCCCGGAATGGGCCGCCGCGGCAAAAAACGGACCGGCCCCGGCACCCCGGAATGGGCCGCCGCGTCAAAAAACGGACCGGCGCCGGCACCCCGGAATGGGCCGCCGCGGCAAAAAACGGACCGGGTCCGGCACCCCGGAATGGGCCGCCGCGTCAAAAAACGGACCGGCCCCGGCACCCCGGATAGGGCCGCCGCGGCAAAAAACGGACCGGCGCCGGCACCCCGGAATGGGCCGCCGCGGCAAAAAACGGACCGGAGCCGGCACCCCGGAATGGGCCGCCGCGGCAAAAAACGGACCGGCCCCGGCACCCCGGAATGGGCCGCCGCGTCAAAAAACGGACCGGAGCCGGCACCCCGGAATGGGCAGCCGCGGCAAAAAACGGACCGGCCCCGGCACCCCGGAATGGGCCGCCGCGGCAAAAAACGGACCGGCCCCGGCACCCCGGAATGGGCCGCCGCGGCAAAAAACGGACCGGCGCCGGCACCCCGGAATGGGCCGCCGCGGCAAAAAACGGACCGGCCCCGGCACCCCGGAATGGGCCGCCGCGGCAAAAAACGGACCGGAGCCGGCACCCCGGATTGGGCCGCCGCGGCAAAAAACGGACCGGGTCCGGCACCCCGGAATGGGCCGCCGCGTCAAAAAACGGACCGGAGCTGGCACCCCGGAATGGGCCGCCGCGTCAAAAAACGGACCGGAGCCGGCACCCCGGAATGGGCCGCCGCGGCAAAAAACGGACCGGCCCCGGCACCCCGGAATGGGCCGCCGCGGCAAAAAACGGACCGGCCCCGGCACCCCGGAATGGGCCGCCGTGGCAAAAAACGGACCGGCGCCGGCACCCCGGAATGGGCCGCCGCGGCAAAAAACGGACCGGAGCCGGCACCCCGGAATGGGCCGCCGCGGCAAAAAACAGACCGGAGCCGGCACCCCGGAATGGGCCGCCGCGGCAAAAAACGGACCGGTCCCGGCACCCCGGAATGGGCCGCCGCAGCAAAAAACGGACCGGAGCCGGCACCCCGGAATGGGCCGCCGCGGCAAAAAACGGACCGGCCCCGGCACCCCGGAATGGGCTGCCGCGGCAAAAAACGGACCGGCCCCGGCACCCCGGAATGGGCCGCCGCGGCAAAAAACGGACCAGAGCCGGCACCCCGGAATGGGCCGCCGCGGCAAAAAACGGACCGGCGCCCGCACCCCGGAATGGGCCGCCGCGGCAAAAAACGGACCGGAGCCGGCACCCCGGAATGGGCCGCCGCGGCAAAAAACGGACCGGCCCCGGCACCCCGGAATGGGCCGCCGCGGCAAAAAACGGACCGGCGCCGGCACCCCGGAATGGGCCGCCGCGGCAAAAAACGGACCGGCCCCGGCACCCCGGAATGGGCCGCCGCGGCAATATACGGACCGGGTCCGGCACCCCGGAATGGGCCGCCGCGTCAAAAAACGGACCGGGTCCGGCACCCCGGAATGGGCCGCCGCGGCAAAAAACGGACCGGGTCCGGCACCCCGGAATGGGCCGCCGCGGCAAAAAACGGACCGGCCCCGGCACCCCGGAATGGGCCGCCGCGGCAAAAAACGGACCGGGTCCGGCACCCCGGAATGGGCTACCGCGGCAAAAAACGGACCGGCCCCGGCACCCCGGAATGGGCCACCGCGTCAAAAAACGGACCGGAGCTGGCACCCCAGAATGGGCCGCCGCGGCAAAAAACGGACCGGCGCCGGCACCCCGGAATGGGCCGCCGCGTCAAAAAACGGACCGGCTCCGGCACCCCGTAATGGGCCGCCGCGTCAAAAAACGGACCGGAGCTGGCACCCCGGAATGGGCCGCCGCCACAAAAAACGGACCGGGTCCGGCACCCCGGAATGGGCCGCTGCGGCAAAAAACGGACCGGCTCTGGCACCCCGGAATGGGCCGCCGCGGCAAAAAACGGACCGGAGCCGGCACCCCGGAATGGGCCGCCGCGTCAAAAAACGGACCGGAGCCGGCACCCCGGAATGGGCCGCCGCGGCAAAAAACGGACCGGGTCCGGCACCCCGGAATGGGCCGCCGCGTCAAAAAACGGACCGGAGCCGGCACCCCGGAATGGGCCGCCGCGGCAAAAAACGGACCGGCGCCGGCACCCCGGAATGGGCCGCCGCGGCAAAAAACGGACCGGCCCCGGCACCCCGGAATGGGCCGCCGCGGCAAAAAACGGACCGGAGCCGGCACCCCGGAATGGGCAGCCGCGGCAAAAAACGGACCGGCGCCGGCACCCCGGAATGGGCCGCCGCGGCAAAAAACGGACCGGCCCCGGCACCCCGGAATGGGCCGCCGCGGCAAAAAACGGACCGGGTCCGGCACCCCGGAATGGGCCGCCGCGGCAAAAAACGGACCGGCCCCGGCACCCCGGAATGGGCCGCCGCGGCAAAAAACGGACCGGGTCCGGCACCCCGGAATGGGCCGCTGCGGCAAAAAACGGACCGGCTCCGGCACCCCGGAATGGGCCGCCGCGGCAAAAAACGGACCGGCGCCGGCACCCCGGAATGGGCCGCCGCGGCAAAAAACGGACCGGCGCCGGCACCCCGGAATGGGCCGCCGCGGCAAAAAACGGACCGGCCCCGGCACACCGGAATGGGCAGCCGCGGTAAAAAACGGACCGGGTCCGGCACCCCGGAATGGGCCGCCGCGGCAAAAAACGGACCGGCCCCGGCACCCCGGAATGGGCCGCCGCGGCAAAAAACGGACCGGCCCCGGCACCCCGGAATGGGCCGCCGCGTCAAAAAACGGACCGGAGCCGGCACCCCGGAATGGGCCGCCGCGGCAAAAAACGGACCGGGTCCGGCACCCCGGAATGGGCCGCCGCGTCAAAAAACGGACCGGAGCCGGCACCCCGGAATGGGCCGCCGCGGCAAAAAACGGACCGGCCCCGGCACCCCGGAATGGGCCGCCGCGGCAAAAAACGGACCGGGTCCGGCACCCCGGAATGGGCCGCCGCGGCAAAAAACAGACCGGGTCCGGCACCCCGGAATGGGCCGCCGCGGCAAAAAACGGACCGGGTCCGGCACCCCGGAATGGGCCGCCGCGGCAAAAAACGGACCGGAGCTGGCACCCCGGAATGGGCCGCCGCGGCAAAAAACGGACCGGCCCTGGCACCCCGGAATGGGCCGCCGTGGCAAAAAACGGACCGGGGCCGGCACCCCGGAATGGGCCGCCGCGGCAAAAAACGGACCGGAGCCGGCCCCCCGGAATGGGCCGCCGCGTCAAAAAACGGACCGGAGCCGGCACCCTGGAATGGGCCGCCGCGGCAAAAAACGGACCGGCCCCGGCACCCCGGAATGGGCCGCCGCGGCAAAAAACGGACCGGCCCCGGCACCCCGGAATGGGCTGCCGCGGCAAAAAACGGACCGGCCCCGGCACCCCGGAATGGGCCGCCGCGGCAAAAAACGGACCGGCTCTGGCACCCCGGAATGGGCCGCCGCGGCAAAAAACGGACCGGAGCCGGCACCCCGGAATGGGCTACTGCGGCAAAAAACGGACCGGCCCCGGCACCCCGGAATGGGCCGCCGCGTCAAAAAACGGACCGGAGCCGGCACCCCGGAATGGGCCGCCGCGGCAAAAAACGGACCGCGTCCGGCACCCCGGAATGGGCCGCCGCGTCAAAAAACGGACCGGCTCCGGCACCCCGGAATGGGCCGCCGCGTCAAAAAACGGACCGGAGCCGGCACCCCGGAATGGGCCGCCGCGGCAAAAAACGGACCGGCGCCCGCACCCCGGAATGGGCCGCCGCGGCAAAAAACGGACCGGAGCCAGCACCCCGGAATGGGCCGCCGCGGCAAAAAACGGACCGGCGCCGGCACCCCGGAATGGGCCGCCGCGGCAAAAAACGGACCGGCGCCGGCACCCCGGAATGGGCCGCCGCGGCAAAAAACGGACCGGCGCCGGCACCCCGGAATGGGCCGCCGCGTCAAAAAACGGACCGGCGCCGGCACCCCGGAATGGGCCGCCGCGGCAAAAAACGGACCGGCGCCGGCACCCCGGAATGGGCCGCCGCGGCAAAAAACGGACCGGCCCCGGCACACCGGAATGGGCAGCCGCGGTAAAAAACGGACCGGCCCCGGCACCCCGGAATGGGCCGCCGCGGCAAAAAACGGACCGGCCCCGGCACCCCGGAATGGGCCGCCGCGGCAAAAAACGGACCGGCCCCGGCACCCCGGAATGGGCCGCCGCGGCAAAAAACGGACCGGCGCCGGCACCCCGGAATGGGCCGCCGCGGCAAAAAACGGACCGGGTCCGGCACCCCGGAATGGGCCGCCGCGGCAAAAAACGGACCGGAGCCGGCACCCCGGATAGGGCCGCCGCGGCAAAAAACGGACCGGCGCCGGCACCCCGGAATGGGCCGCCGCGGCAAAAAACGGACCGGCCCCGGCACCCCGGAATGGGCCGCCGCGTCAAAAAACGGACCGGAGCCGGCACCCCGGAATGGGCAGCCGCGGCAAAAAACGGACCGGCCCCGGCACCCCGGAATGGGCCGCCGCGTCAAAAAACGGACCGGCCCCGGCACCCCGGAATGGGCCGCCGCGGCAAAAAACGGACCGGGGCCGGCACCCCGGAATGGGCCGCCGCGGCAAAAAACGGACCGGAGCCGGCACCCCGGAATGGGCCGCCGCGGCAAAAAACGGACCGGGGCCGGCACCCCGGAATGGGCCGCCGCGGCAAAAAACGGACCGGGGCCGGCACCCCGGAATGGGCCGCCGCGGCAAAAAACGGACCTGGTCCGGCAACCCGGAATGGGCCGCCGCGGCAAAAAACGGACCGGAGCCGGCACCCCGGAATGGGCCGCCGCGGCAAAAAACGGACCGGGTCCGGCACCCCGGAATGGGCCGCCGCGGCAAAAAACGGACCGGCCCCGGCACCCCGGAATGGGCCGCCGTGGCAAAAAACGGACCGGCTCCGGCACCCCGGAATGGGCCGCCGCGGCAAAAAACGGACCGGAGCCGGCACCCCGGAATGGGCCGCCGCGGCAAAAAACGGACCGGAGCCGGCACCCCGGAATGGGCCGCCGCGGCAAAAAACGGACCGGAGCCGGCACCCCGGAATGGGCCGCCGCAGCAAAAAACGGACCGGGTCCGGCCCACCGGAATGGGCCGCCGCGGCAAAAAACGGACCGGAGCCGGCAGCCCGGAATGGGCCGCCGCGGGAAAAAACGGACCGGGTCCGGCACCCCGGAATGGGCCGCCGCGTCAAAAAACGGACCGGGTCCGGCCCCCCGGAATGGGCCGCCGCGTCAAAAAACGGACCGGCGCCCGCACCCCGGAATGGGCCGCCGCGGCAAAAAACGGACCGGAGCCAGCACCCCGGAATGGGCCGCCGCGGCAAAAAACGGACCGGCGCCGGCACCCCGGAATGGGCCGCCGCGGCAAAAAACGGACCGGCGCCGGCACCCCGGAATGGGCCGCCGCGGCAAAAAACGGACCGGCGCCCGCACCCCGGAATGGGCCGCCGCGGCAAAAAACGGACCGGCCCCGGCACCCCGGAATGGGCCGCCGCGGCAAAAAACGGACCGGCTCCGGCACCCCGGAATGGGCCGCCGCGGCAAAAAACGGACCGGCGCCCGCACCCCGGAATGGGCCGCCGCGGCAAAAAACGGACCGGAGCCGGCACCCCGGAATGGGCCGCCGCGGCAAAAAACGGACCGGGGCCGGCACCCCGGAATGGGCCGCCGCGGCAAAAAACGGACTGGCGCCGGCACCCCGGAATGGGCCGCCGCGGCAAAAAACGGACCGGGTCCGGCACCCCGGAATGGGCCGCCGCAGCAAAAAACGGACCGGCCCCGGCACCCCGGAATGGGCCGCCGCGGCAAAAAACGGACCGGGTCCGGCCCACCGGAATGGGCCGCCGCGTCAAAAAACGGACCGGAGCCGGCAGCCCGGAATGGGCCGCCGCGTCAAAAAACGGACCGGCGCCCGCACCCCGGAATGGGCCGCCGCGGCAAAAAACGGACCGGAGCCAGCACCCCGGAATGGGCCGCCGCGGCAAAAAACGGACCGGCGCCGGCACCCCGGAATGGGCCGCCGCGGCAAAAAACGGACCGGCGCCGGCACCCCGGAATGGGCCGCCGCGGCAAAAAACGGACCGGCCCCGGCACCCCGGAATGGGCCGCCGCGGCAAAAAACGGACCGGAGCCGGCACCCCGGAATGGGCCGCCGCGGCAAAAAACGGACCGGCGCCCGCACCCCGGAATGGGCCGCCGCGGCAAAAAACGGACCGGAGCCGGCACCCCGGAATGGGCTACCGCGGCAAAAAACGGACCGGCCCCGGCACCCCGGAATGGGCCGCCGCGTCAAAAAACGGACCGGAGCCGGCACCCCGGAATGGGCCGCCGCGGCAAAAAAACGGACCGGCCCCGGCACCCCAGAATGGGCCGCCGCGGCAAAAAACGGACCGGCGCCGGCACCCCGGAATGGGCCGCCGCGTCAAAAAACGGACCGGCTCCGGCACCCCGGAATGGGCCGCCGCGTCAAAAAACGGACCGGAGCCGGCACCCCGGAATGGGCCGCCGCGGCAAAAAACGGACCGGCGCCCGCACCCCGGAATGGGCCGCCGCGGCAAAAAACGGACCGGAGCCAGCACCCCGGAATGGGCCGCCGCGGCAAAAAACGGACCGGCGCCGGCACCCCGGAATGGGCCGCCGCGGCAAAAAACGGACCTGGTCCGGCACCCCGGAATGGGCCGCCGCGGCAAAAAACGGACCGGCGCCGGCACCCCGGAATGGGCCGCCGCGGCAAAAAACGGACCGGCGCCGGCACCCCGGAATGGGCCGCCGCGGCAAAAAACGGACTGGCCCCGGCACACCGGAATGGGCAGCCGCGGTAAAAAACGGACCGGCCCCGGCACCCCGGAATGGGCCGCCGCGGCAAAAAACGGACCGGGTCCGGCACCCCGGAATGGGCCGCCGCGTCAAAAAACGGACCGGAGCCGGCACCCCGGATAGGGCCGCCGCGGCAAAAAACGGACCGGCGCCGGCACCCCGGAATGGGCCGCCGCGGCAAAAAACGGACCGGAGCCGGCACCCCGGAATGGGCCGCCGCGGCAAAAAACGGACCGGCGCCGGCACCCCGGAATGGGCCGCCGCGGCAAAAAACGGACCGGAGCCGGCACCCCGGAATGGGCCGCCGCGGGAAAAAACGGACCGGGTCCGGCACCCCGGAATGGGCCGCCGCGTCAAAAAACGGACCGGCGCCGGCACCCCGGAATGGGCCGCCGCGGCAAAAAACGGACCGGGGCCGGCACCCCGGAATGGGCCGCCGCGGCAAAAAACGGACCGGAGCCGGCACCCCGGAATGGGCCGCCGCGGGAAAAAACGGACCGGAGCCGGCACCCCGGAATGGGCCGCCGCGGCAAAAAACGGACCGGGTCCGGCCCACCGGAATGGGCCGCCGCGTCAAAAAACGGACCGGAGCCGGCAGCCCGGAATGGGCCGCCGCGTCAAAAAACGGACCGGCGCCCGCACCCCGGAATGGGCCGCCGCGGCAAAAAACGGACCGGAGCCAGCACCCCGGAATGGGCCGCCGCGGCAAAAAACGGACCGGCGCCGGCACCCCGGAATGGGCCGCCGCGGCAAAAAACGGACCGGCGCCGGCACCCCGGAATGGGCCGCCGCGGCAAAAAACGGACCGGCGCCGGCACCCCGGAATGGGCCGCCGCGGCAAAAAACGGACCGGCCCCGGCACCCCGGAATGGGCCGCCGCGGCAAAAAACGGACCGTGTCTGGCATCCCGGAATGGGCCGCCGCGGCAAAAAACGGACCGGCGCCCGCACCCCGGAATGGGCCGCCGCGGCAAAAAACGGACCGGAGCCGGCACCCCGGAATGGGCCGCCGCGGCAAAAAACGGACCGGGGCCGGCACCCCGGAATGGGCCGCCGCGGCAAAAAACGGACTGGCGCCGGCACCCCGGAATGGGCCGCCGCGGGAAAAAACGGACCGGGTCCGGCACCCCGGAATGGGCCGCCGCAGCAAAAAACGGACCGGGTCCGGCACCCCGGAATGGGCCGCCGCGGCAAAAAACGGACCGGGTCCGGCCCACCGGAATGGGCCGCCGCGTCAAAAAACGGACCGGAGCCGGCAGCCCGGAATGGGCCGCCGCGTCAAAAAACGGACCGGCGCCCGCACCCCGGAATGGGCCGCCGCGGCAAAAAACGGACCGGAGCCAGCACCCCGGAATGGGCCGCCGCGGCAAAAAACGGACCGGCGCCGGCACCCCGGAATGGGCCGCCGCGGCAAAAAACGGACCGGCGCCGGCACCCCGGAATGGGCCGCCGCGGCAAAAAACGGACCGGCGCCGGCACCCCGGAATGGGCCGCCGCGGCAAAAAACGGACCGGAGCCGGCACCCCGGAATGGGCCGCCGCGGCAAAAAACGGACCGGCGCCCGCACCCCGGAATGGGCCGCCGCGGCAAAAAACGGACCGGAGCCGGCACCCCGGAATGGGCTACCGCGGCAAAAAACGGACCGGCCCCGGCACCCCGGAATGGGCCGCCGCGTCAAAAAACGGACCGGAGCTGGCACCCCAGAATGGGCCGCCGCGGCAAAAAACGGACCGGCGCCGGCACCCCGGAATGGGCCGCCGCGTCAAAAAACGGACCGGCTCCGGCACCCCGGAATGGGCCGCCGCGTCAAAAAACGGACCGGAGCCGGCACCCCGGAATGGGCCGCCGCGGCAAAAAACGGACCGGCGCCCGCACCCCGGAATGGGCCGCCGCGGCAAAAAACGGACCGGAGCCAGCACCCCGGAATGGGCCGCCGCGGCAAAAAACGGACCGGCGCCGGCACCCCGGAATGGGCCGCCGCGGCAAAAAACGGACCGGCGCCGGCACCCCGGAATGGGCCGCCGCGGCAAAAAACGGACCGGCGCCGGCACCCCCGGAATGGGCCGCCGCGGCAAAAAACGGACCGGAGCCGGCACCCCGGAATGGGCCGCCGCGGCAAAAAACGGACCGGCGCCGGCACCCCGGAATGGGCCGCCGCGGCAAAAAACGGACCGGGTCCGGCACCCCGGAATGGGCCGCCGCGTCAAAAAACGGACCGGAGCCGGCACCCCGGATAGGGCCGCCGCGGCAAAAAACGGACCGGCGCCGGCACCCCGGAATGGGCCGCCGCGGCAAAAAACGGACCGGAGCCGGCACCCCGGAATGGGCCGCCGCGGCAAAAAACGGACCGGCGCCGGCACCCCGGAATGGGCCGCCGCGGCAAAAAACGGACCGGAGCCGGCACCCCGGAATGGGCCGCCGCGGGAAAAAACGGACCGGGTCCGGCACCCCGGAATGGGCCGCCGCGTCAAAAAACGGACCGGCGCCGGCACCCCGGAATGGGCCGCCGCGGCAAAAAACGGACCGGGGCCGGCACCCCGGAATGGGCCGCCGCGGCAAAAAACGGACCGGAGCCGGCACCCCGGAATGGGCCGCCGCGGCAAAAAACGGACCGGGGCCGGCACCCCGGAATGGGCCGCCGCGGCAAAAAACGGACCGTGTCCGGCACCCCCGGAATGGGCCGCCGCGGCAAAAAACGGACCGGGTCCGGCACC
The DNA here is from genome assembly GCF_963921805.1 of Phalacrocorax carbo. Taxonomy (NCBI): domain Eukaryota; kingdom Metazoa; phylum Chordata; class Aves; order Suliformes; family Phalacrocoracidae; genus Phalacrocorax; species Phalacrocorax carbo. Next base: position 109,339 of record NW_026990516.1, read on the forward strand.
CCGGAATGGGCCGCCGCGGCAAAAAACGGACCGGCCCCGGCACCCCGGAATGGGCCGCCGTGGCAAAAAACGGACCGGCTCCGGCACCCCGGAATGGGCCGCCGCGGCAAAAAACGGACCGGAGCCGGCACCCCGGAATGGGCCGCCGCGGCAAAAAACGGACCGGAGCCGGCACCCCGGAATGGGCCGCCGCGGCAAAAAACGGACCGGAGCCGGCACCCCGGAATGGGCCGCCGCAGCAAAAAACGGACCGGGTCCGGCACCCCGGAATGGGCCGCCGCGGCAAAAAACGGACCGGGTCCGGCCCACCGGAATGGGCCGCCGCGGCAAAAAACGGACCGGAGCCGGCAGCCCGGAATGGGCCGCCGCGTCAAAAAACGGACCGGCCCCGGCACCCCGGAATGGGCCGCCGCGGCAAAAAACGGACCGGGTCCGGCCCCCCGGAATGGGCCGCCGCGGCAAAAAACGGACCGTGTCCGGCACCCCGGAATGGGCCGCCGCGGCAAAAAACGGACCGGGTCCGGCACCCCGGAATGGGCCGCCGCGGCAAAAAACGGACCGGCGCCCGCACCCCGGAATGGGCCGCCGCAGCAAAAAACGGACCGGAGCCGGCACCCCGGAATGGGCGGCCGCGGCAAAAAACGGACTGGCGCCGGCACCCCGGAATGGGCCGCCGCGGGAAAAAACGGACCGGCGCCGGCACCCCGGAATGGGCCGCCGCAGCAAAAAACGGACCGGGTCCGGCACCCCGGAATGGGCCGCCGCGGCAAAAAACGGACCGGGTCCGGCCCACCGGAATGGGCCGCCGCGTCAAAAAACGGACCGGAGCCGGCAGCCCGGAATGGGCCGCCGCGTCAAAAAACGGACCGGCGCCCGCACCCCGGAATGGGCCGCCGCGGCAAAAAACGGACCGGAGCCAGCACCCCGGAATGGGCCGCCGCGGCAAAAAACGGACCGGCGCCGGCACCCCGGAATGGGCCGCCGCGGCAAAAAACGGACCGGGTCCGGCACCCCGGAATGGGCCGCCGCGGCAAAAAACGGACCGGCGCCGGCACCCCGGAATGGGCCGCCGCGTCAAAAAACGGACCGGCGCCGGCACCCCGGAATGGGCCGCCGCGGCAAAAAACGGACCGGCGCCGGCACCCCGGAATGGGCCGCCGCGGCAAAAAACGGACCGGCCCCGGCACACCGGAATGGGCAGCCGCAGTAAGAAACGGACCGGCCCCGGCACCCCGGAATGGGCCGCCGCGGCAAAAAACGGACCGGCCCCGGCACCCCGGAATGGGCCGCCGCGTCAAAAAACGGACCGGCCCCGGCACCCTGGAATGGGCCGCCGCGTCAAAAAACGGACCGGCGCCGGCACCCCGGAATGGGCCGCCGCGGCAAAAAACGGACCGGGTCCGGCACCCCGGAATGGGCCGCCGCGTCAAAAAACGGACCGGAGCCGGCACCCCGGATAGGGCCGCCGCGGCAAAAAACGGACCGGCGCCGGCACCCCGGAATGGGCCGCCGCGGCAAAAAACGGACCGGAGCCGGCACCCGGAATGGGCCGCCGCGGCAAAAAACGGACCGGCCCCGGCACCCCGGAATGGGCCGCCGCGTCAAAAACGGACCGGAGCCGGCACCCCGGAATGGGCCGCCGCGGCAAAAAACGGACCGGCCCCGGCACCCCGGAATGGGCCGCCGCGGCAAAAAACGGACCGGCCCCGGCACCCCGGAATGGGCCACCGCGGCAAAAAACGGACCGGAGCCGGCACCCCGGAATGGGCCGCCGCGTCAAAAAACGGACCGGCGCCGGCACCCCGGAATGGGCCGCCGCGGCAAAAAACGGACCGGGGCCGGCACCCCGGAATGGGCCGCCGCGTCAAAAAACGGACCGGAGCCGGCACCCCGGAATGGGCCGCCGCGGCAAAAAAACGGACCGGGGCCGGCACCCCCGGAATGGGCCGCCGCGGCAAAAAACGGACCGGGGCCGGCACCCCGGAATGGGCCGCCGCGGCAAAAAACGGACCGGGGCCGGCACCCCGGAATGGGCCGCCGCGGCAAAAAACGGACCTGGTCCGGCACCCCGGAATGGGCCGCCGCGGCAAAAAACGGACCGGCCCCGGCACCCCGGAATGGGCCGCCGCGGCAAAAAACGGACCAGAGCCGGCACCCCGGAATGGGCCGCCGCGGCAAAAAACGGACCGGCCCCGGCACCCCGGAATGGGCCGCCGCGGCAAAAAACGGACCGCCCCGGCACCCCGGAATGGGCCGCCGCGGCAAAAAACGGACCGGCTCCGGCAGCCCGGAATGGGCCGCCGCGGCAAAAAACGGACCGGAGCCAGCACCCCGGAATGGGCCGCCGCGGCAAAAAACGGACCGGAGCCGGCACCCCGGAATGGGCCGCCGCGGCAAAAAACAAACCGGAGCCGGCACCCCGGAATGGGCCGCCGCAGCAAAAAACGGACCGGCTCTGGCACCCCGGAATGGGCCGCCGCGGCAAAAAACGGACCGGGTCCGGCCCACCGGAATGGGCCGCCGCGGCAAAAAACGGACCGGAGCCGGCAGCCCGGAATGGGCCGCCGCGTCAAAAAAACGGACCGGCCCCGGCACCCCGGAATGGGCCGCCGCGGCAAAAAACGGACCGGAGCCGGCACCCCGGAATGGGCCGCCGCGGCAAAAAACGGACCTGGTCCGGCACCCCGGAATGGGCCGCCGCGGCAAAAAAACGGACCGGCTCCGGCACCCCGGAATGGGCCGCCGCGGCAAAAAACGGACCGGCCCCGGCACCCCGGAATGGGCCGCCGCGGCAAAAAACGGACCGGAGCCGGCACCCCGGAATGGGCCGCCGCGGCAAAAAACGGACCGGGTCCGGCACCCCGGAATGGGCCGCCGCAGCAAAAAACGGACCGGGTCCGGCACCCCGGAATGGGCCGCCGCGGCAAAAAACGGACCGGAGCCGGCACCCCGGAATGGGCCGCCGCGGCAAAAAACGGACCGGAGCCGGCACCCCGGAATGGGCCGCCGCGGCAAAAAACGGACCGGAGCCGGCACCCCGGAATGGGCCGCCGCGGCAAAAAAACGGACCGGCCCCGGCACCCCGGAATGGGCCGCCGCGGCAAAAAACGGACTGGGGCCGGCACCCCGGAATGGGCCGCCGCGGCAAAAAACGGACCGGAGCCGGCACCCCGGAATGGGCCGCCGCGGCAAAAAACGGACCGGCCCCGGCACCCCGGAATGGGCCGCCGCGGCAAAAAACGGACCGGCCCCGGCACCCCGGAATGGGCCGCCGCGGCAAAAAACGGACCGGCCCCAGCACCCCGGAATGGGCCGCCGCGGCAAAAAACGGACCGGGTCCGGCACCCCGGAATGGGCCGCCGCGGCAAAAAACGGACCGGCGCCCGCACCCCGGAATGGGCCGCCGCGGCAAAAAACGGACCGGCGCCGGCACCCCGGAATGGGCCGCCGCGGCAAAAAACGGACCGGCTCTGGCACCCCGGAATGGGCCGCCGCGGCAAAAAACGGACCGGCGCCGGCACCCCAGAATGGGCCGCCGCGGCAAAAAACGGACCGGCGCCGGCACCCCGGAATGGGCCGCCGCGGCAAAAAACGGACCGGAGCCGGCCCCCCGGAATGGGCCGCCGCGGCAAAAAACGGACCGGAGCCGGCACCCCGGAATGGGCCGCCGCGGTAAAAAACGGACCAGGTCCGGCACCCCCGAATGGGCCGCCGCGTCAAAAAACGGACCGGGTCCGGCACCCCGGAATGGGCCGCCGTGGCAAAAAACGGACCGGCCCCGGCACCCTGGAATGGGCCGCCGCGGCAAAAAACGGACCGGCGCCGGCCCCCCGGAATGGGCCGCCGCGGCAAAAAACGGACCGGCCCCGGCACCCCGGAATGGGCCGCCGCGGCAAAAAACGGACCGGGGCCGGCACCCCGGAATGGGCCGCCGCGGCAAAAAACGGACCGGAGCCGGCACCCCGGAATGGGCCGCCGCGGCAAAAAACGGACCGGCCCCGGCACCCCGGAATGGGCCGCCGCGGCAAAAAACGGACCGGGGCCGGCACCCCGGAATGGGCCGCCGCGTCAAAAAACGGACCGGCCCCGGCACCCCGGAAGGGTCGCCGCGGCAAAAAAACGGACCGGAGCCGGCACCCCGGAATGGGCCGCCGCGGCAAAAAACGGACCGGCCCCGGCACCCCGGAATGGGCCGCCGCGGCAAAAAACGGACCGGGTCCGGCACCCCGGAATGGGCCGCCGCGGCAAAAAACGGACCGGCCCCGGCACCCCGGAATGGGCCGCCGCGGCAAAAAACGGACCTGGTCCGGCACCCCGGAATGGGCCGCCGCGGCAAAAAACGGACCGGCCCCGGCACCCCGGAATGGGCCGCCGCGTCAAAAAACGGACCGGCCCCGGCACACCGGAATGGGCAGCCGCGGCAAAAAACGGACCAGGTCCGGCACCCCCGAATGGGCCGCCGCGGCAAAAAACGGACCGGCCCCGGCACCCCGGAATGGGCCGCCGCGGCAAAAAACGGACCGGGTCCGGCACCCCGGAATGGGCCGCCGCGGCAAAAAACGGACCGGCGCCGGCACCCCGGAATGGGCCGCCGCGGCAAAAAACGGACCGGCCCCGGCACCCCGGAATGGGCCGCCGCGGCAAAAAACGGACCGGAGCCGGCACCCCGGAATGGGCCGCCGCGGCAAAAAACGGACCGGAGCCGGCACCCCGGAATGGGCCGCCGCGGCAAAAAACGGACCGGCCCCGGCACCCCGGAATGGGCTGCCGCGGCAAAAAACGGACCGGAGCCGGCAGCCCGGAATGGGCCGCCGCGTCAAAAAACGGACCGGGTCCGGCACCCCGGAATGGGCCGCCGCGGCAAAAAACGGACCGGAGCCGGCACCCCGGAATGGGCCGCCGCGGCAAAAAACGGACCGGGTCCGGCACCCCGGAATGGGCCGCCGCGGCAAAAAACGGACCGGGTCCGGCACCCCGGAATGGGCCGCCGCGGCAAAAAACGGACCTGGTCCGGCACCCCGGAATGGGCCGCCGTGGCAAAAAACGGACCGGGTCCGGCACCCCGGAATGGGCCGCCGCGGCAAAAAACGGACCGGCCCCGGCACCCCGGAATGGGCCGCCGTGGCAAAAAACGGACCGGCGCCGGCTCCCCGGAATGGGCCGCCGTGGCAAAAAACGGACCGGGTCCGGCACCCCGGAATGGGCCGCCGCGGCAAAAAACGGATCGGGTCCGGCCCCACGGAATGGGCCGCCGCGGCAAAAAACGGACCTGGTCCGGCACCCCGGAATGGGCCGCCGCGGCAAAAAACGGACCGGAGCCGGCACCCCGGAATGGGCCGCCGCGGCAAAAAACGGACCGGCCCCGGCACCCCGGAATGGGCCGCCGCGGCAAAAAACGGACCAGGTCCGGCACCCCGGAATGGGCCGCCGCGGCAAAAAACGGACCGGCCCCGGCACCCCGGAATGGGCCGCCGCGTCAAAAAACGGACCGGAGCCGGCACCCCGGAATGGGCCGCCGCGGCAAAAAACGGACCGGCCCTGGCACCCCGGAAAGGGCCGCCGCGGCAAAAAAGAGACTGGCCCCGGCACCCCGGAATGGGCCGACGCAGCAAAAAACGGACCGGCTCCGGCACCCCGGAATGGGCCGCCGCGGCAAAAAACAAACTGGCACCGGCACCCCGGAATGGGCCGCCGCGGCAAAAAACGCTCTGGCTCCGGCACCACAAGAATGGGCCGCCGCGGCAAAAAACGGTCCGGGTCCAGCACCCCGGAATGGGCCACCGCAGCAAAAAACGAACCTGAGCCGGCACCCCGGAATGGGCCGCCGCGGCAAAAAACGGACCGGCTCTGGCGCCCCGGAATGGGCCGCCGCAGCAAGAAACGGACCGCGTCCGGCACCCCGGAATGGGCCGCCGCGGCAAAAAACGGACCGGCGCCGGCACCCCGGAATGGGCCGCCGCGGCAAAAAACGGACCGGGTCCGGCACCCCGGAATGGGCCGCCGCGGCAAAAAACGGACCGCGTCCGGCACCCCGGAATGGGCCGCCGCGGCAAAAAACGGTCCGGGTCCGGCACCCCAGAATGGGCCGCCGCGGCAAAAAACGGACCGGCTCCGGCACCCCGGAATGGGCCGCCGCGGCAAAAAACGGACCGGCTCCGGCACCCCGGAATGGGCCGCCACGGCAAAAAACGGACCGCGTCCGGCACCCCGGAATGGGCCGCCGCGGCAAAAAACGGACCGGAGCCGCCACACCGGAATGGGCCGCCGCGGCAAAAAACGGACCGGGTCCGGCACCCCGGAATGGGCCGCCGCGGCGAAAAACGGACCGGAGCCGGCACCCCGGAATGGGCCGCCGCGGCAAAAAACGGACCGGAGCCGGCACCCCGGAATGGGCCGCCGCGGCAAAAAACGGACCGGCGCCGGCACCCTGGAATGGGCCGCCGCGGCAAAAAACAAACTGGCTCCGGCACCCCAGAATGGGCCGCCGCGGCAAAAAACAGACCGGAGCCGGCACCCCGGAATGGGCCGCCGCGGCAAAAAACGGACCGGAGCCGGCACCCCGGAATGGGCCGCCGCGGCAAAAAACGTACCGGCCCCGGCACCCCGGAATGGGCCGCCGCGGAAAAAAACGGACCGGGTCCGGCACCCCGGAATGGGCCGCCGCGGCAAAAAACGGACCGGAGCCGGCACCCCGGAATGGGCCGCCGCGGCAAAAAACGGACCGGGTCCAGCACCCCGGAATGGGTCGCCGCGGCAAAAAACGAACCTGAGCTGGCACCCCGGAATGGGCCGCCGCGGCAAAAAACGGACCGGCCCCGGCACCCCGGAATGGGCCGCCGCGGCAAAAAACGGACCGGCCCCAGCACCCCGGAATGGGCCGCCGCGGCAAAAAACGGACCGGCGCCGGCACCCCGGAATGGGCCGCCGCGGCAAAAAACGGACCGGCTCTGGCACCCCGGAATGGGCCGCCGCGGCAAAAAACGGACCGGCGCCGGCACCCCGGAATGGGCCGCCGCGTCAAAAAACGGACCGGGTCCGGCACCCCGGAATGGGCCGCCGTGGCAAAAAACGGACCGGCCCCGGCACCCCGGAATGGGCCGCCGCGGCAAAAAACGGACCGGGTCCGGCACCCCGGAATGGGCCGCCGCGGCAAAAAACGGACCGGAGCCGGCACCCCAGAATGGGCCGCCGCGGCAAAAAACGGACTGGCGCCGGCACCCCGGAATGGGCCGCCGCGGTAAAAAACGGACCGGGTCCGGCACCCTGGAATGGGCCGCCGCGGCAAAAAACGGACCGGCCCCGGCACCCCGGAATGGGCCGCCGCGGCAAAAAACGGACCGGCGCCGGCACCCCGGAATGGGCCGCCGCGGCAAAAAACGGACCGGAGCCGGCACCCCGGAATGGGCCGCCGCGGGAAAAAACGGACCGGGTCCGGCACCCCGGAATGGGCCGCCGCGGCAAAAAACGGACCGGGTCCGGCACCCCGGAATGGGCAGCCGCGGCAAAAAACGGACCAGGTCCGGCACCCCCGAATGGGCCGCCGCGGCAAAAAACGGACCGGCCCCGGCACCCCGGAATGGGCCGCCGCGGCAAAAAACGGACCAGGTCCGGCACCCCGGAATGGGTCGCCGCGGCAAAAAACGGACCGGGTCCGGCACCCCGGAATGGGCCGCCGCGGCAAAAAACGGACCGGCCCCGGCACCCCGGAATGGGCCGCCGCGGCAAAAAACGGACCGCGTCCGGCACCCCGGAATGGGCCGCCGCGGCAAAAAACGGACCTGGTCCGGCACCCCGGAATGGGCCGCCGCGGCAAAAAACGGACCGGCCCCGGCACCCCGGAATGGGCCGCCGCGTCAAAAAACGGACCGGAGCCGGCACCCCGGAATGGGCAGCCGCGGCAAAAAACGGACCAGGTCCGGCACCCCCGAATGGGCCGCCGCGGCAAAAAACGGACCGGCCCCGGCACCCCGGAATGGGCCGCCGCGGCAAAAAACGGACCGGGTCCGGCACCCCGGAATGGGCCGCCGCGGCAAAAAACGGACCGGCGCCGGCACCCCGGAATGGGCCGCCGCGGCAAAAAACGGACCGGCCCCGGCACCCCGGAATGGGCCGCCGCGGCAAAAAACGGACCGGAGCCGGCACCCCGGAATGGGCCGCCGCGGCAAAAAACGGACCGGAGCCGGCACCCCGGAATGGGCCGCCGCGGCAAAAAACGGACCGGCCCCGGCACCCCGGAATGGGCCGCCGTGGCAAAAAACGGACCGGCGCCGGCTCCCCGGAATGGGCCGCCGCGGCAAAAAACGGACCGGAGCCGGCACCCCGGAATGGGGCACCGCGGCAAAAAACGGATCGGGTCCGGCCCCCCGGAATGGGCCGCCGCGGCAAAAAACGGACCTGGTCCGGCACCCCGGAATGGGCCGCCGCGGCAAAAAACGGACCGGAGCCGGCACCCCGGAATGGGCCGCCGCGGCAAAAAACGGACCGGCCCCGGCACCCCGGAATGGGCCGCCGCGGCAAAAAACGGACCGGGTCCGGCACCCCGGAATGGGCCGCCGCGGCAAAAAACGGACCGGCCCCGGCACCCCGGAATGGGCCGCCGCGTCAAAAAACGGACCGGAGCCGGCACCCCGGAATGGGCCGCCGCGGCAAAAAACGGACCGGCGCCGGCACCCCGGAAAGGGCCGCCGCGGCAAAAAAGAGACTGGCCCCGGCACCCCGGAATGGGCCGACGCAGCAAAAAACGGACCGGCTCCGGCACCCCGGAATGGGCCGCCGCGGCAAAAAACAAACTGGCACCGGCACCCCGGAATGGGCCGCCGCGGCAAAAAACGCTCTGGCTCCGGCACCACAAGAATGGGCCGCCGCGGCAAAAAACGGTCCGGGTCCAGCACCCCGGAATGGGCCACCGCAGCAAAAAACGAACCTGAGCCGGCACCCCGGAATGGGCCGCCGCGGCAAAAAACGGACCGGCTCTGGCGCCCCGGAATGGGCCGCTGCAGCAAGAAACGGACCGCGTCCGGCACCCCGGAATGGGCCGCCGCGGCAAAAAACGGACCGGCTCCGGCACCCCGGAATGGGCCGCCGCGGCAAAAAACGGACCGGGTCCGGCACCCCGGAATGGGCCGCCGCGGCAAAAAACGGACCGCGTCCGGCACCCCGGAATGGGCCGCCGCGGCAAAAAACGGTCCGGGTCCGGCACCCCAGAATGGGCCGCCGCGGCAAAAAACGGACCGCGTCCGGCACCCCGGAATGGGCCGCCGCGGCAAAAAACGGACCGGCTCCGGCACCCCGGAATGGGCCGCCGCGGCAAAAAACGGACCGGGTCCGGCACCCCGGAATGGGCCGCCGCGGCAAAAAACGGACCGGGTCCGGCACCCCGGAATGGGCCGCCGCGGCAAAAAACGGAGCGCGTCCGGCACCCCGGAATGGGCCGCCGCGGCAAAAAACGGTCCGGGTCCGGCACCCCAGAATGGGCCGCCGCGGCAAAAAACGGACCGCGTCCGGCACCCCGGAATGGGCCGCCGCGGCAAAAAACGATCCGGCTCCGGCACCCCGGAATGGGCCGCCGCGGCAAAAAACGGACCGGCTCCGGCACCCCGGAATGGGCCGCCACGGCAAAAAACGGACCGGGGCCGGCACCCCGGAATGGGCCGCCGCGGCAAAAAATGGACCGGAGCCGCCACACCGGAATGGGCCGCCGCGGCAAAAAACGGACCGGGTCCGGCACCCCGGAATGGGCCGCCGCGGCGAAAAACGGACCGGAGCCGGCACCCCGGAATGGGCCGCCGCGGCAAAAAACGGACCGGAGCCGGCACCCCGGAATGGGCCGCCGCGGCAAAAAACGGACCGGCGCCGGCACCCTGGAATGGGCCGCCGCGGCAAAATACGGACCGGCGCCCGCACCCCGGAACGGGCCGCCGCGGCAAAAAACAAACTGGCTCCGGCACCCCAGAATGGGCCGCCGCGGCAAAAAACAGACCGGAGCCGGCACCCCGGAATGGGCCGCCGCGGCAAAACACGGACCGGAGCCGGCACCCCGGAATGGGCCGCCGCGGCAAAAAACGTACCGGCCCCGGCACCCCGGAATGGGCCGCCGCGGCAAAAAACGGACCGGGTCCGGCACCCCGGAATGGGCCGCCGCGGCAAAAAACGGACCGGAGCCGGCACCCCGGAATGGGCCGCCGCGGCAAAAAACGGACCGGGTCCAGCACCCCGGAATGGGTCGCCGCGGTAAAAAACGAACCTGAGCTGGCACCCCGGAATGGGCCGCCGCGGCAAAAAACGGACCGGCCCCGGCACCCCGGAATGGGCCGCCGCGGCAAAAAACGGACCGGCCCCGGCACCCCGGAATGGGCCGCCGCGGCAAAAAACGGACCGGCCCCAGCACCCCGGAATGGGCCGCCGCGGCAAAAAACGGACCGGCGCCGGCCCCCCGGAATGGGCCGCCGCGGCAAAAAACGGACCGGCTCTGGCACCCCGGAATGGGCCGCCGCGGCAAAAAACGGACCGGCGCCGGCACCCCGGAATGGGCCGCCGCGTCAAAAAACGGACCGGGTCCGGCACCCCGGAATGGGCCGCCGTGGCAAAAAACGGACCGGCCCCGGCACCCCGGAATGGGCCGCCGCGTCAAAAAACGGACCGGGTCCGGCACCCCGGAATGGGCCGCCGCGGCAAAAAACGGACCGGAGCCGGCACCCCAGAATGGGCCGCCGCGGCAAAAAACGGACCGGCGCCGGCACCCCGGAATGGGCCGCCGCGGTAAAAAACGGTCCGGGTCCGGCACCCCAGAATGGGCCGCCGCGGCAAAAAACGGACCGCGTCCGGCACCCCGGAATGGGCCGCCGCGGCAAAAAACGATCCGGCTCCGGCACCCCGGAATGGGCCGCCGCGGCAAAAAACGGACCGGCTCCGGCACCCCGGAATGGGCCGCCACGGCAAAAAACGGACCGCGTCCGGCACCCCGGAATGGGCCGCCGCGGCAAAAAACGGACCGGAGCCGCCACACCGGAATGGGCCGCCGCGGCAAAAAACGGACCGGGTCCGGCACCCCGGAATGGGCCGCCGCGGCGAAAAACGGACCGGAGCCGGCACCCCGGAATGGGCCGCCGCGGCAAAAAACGGACCGGAGCCGGCACCCCGGAATGGGCCGCCGCGGCAAAAAACGGACCGGCGCCGGCACCCTGGAATGGGCCGCCGCGGCAAAATACGGACCGGCTCCGGCACCCCGGAACGGGCCGCCGCGGCAAAAAACAAACTGGCTCCGGCACCCCAGAATGGGCCGCCGCGGCAAAAAACAGACCGGAGCCGGCACCCCGGAATGGGCCGCCGCGGCAAAAAACGGACCGGAGCCGGCACCCCGGAATGGGCCGCCGCGGCAAAAAACGTACCGGCCCCGGCACCCCGGAATGGGCCGCCGCGGAAAAAAACGGACCGGGTCCGGCACCCCGGAATGGGCCGCCGCGGCAAAAAACGGACCGGCCCCGGCACCCCGGAATGGGCCGCCGCGGCAAAAAACGGACCGGGTCCAGCACCCCGGAATGGGTCGCCGCGGCAAAAAACGAACCTGATCTGGCACCCCGGAATGGGCCGCCGCGGCAAAAAACGGACCGGCCCCGGCACCCCGGAATGGGCCGCCGCGGCAAAAAACGGACCGGCCCCGGCACCCCGGAATGGGCCGCCGCGGCAAAAAACGGACCGGCCCCAGCACCCCGGAATGGGCCGCCGCGGCAAAAAACGGACCGGCGCCGGCACCCCGGAATGGGCCGCCGCGGCAAAAAACGGACCGGCTCTGGCACCCCGGAATGGGCCGCCGCGGCAAAAAACGGACCGGCGCCGGCACCCCGGAATGGGCCGCCGCGGCAAAAAACGGACCGGGTCCGGCACCCCGGAATGGGCCGCCGTGGCAAAAAACGGACCGGCCCCGGCACCCCGGAATGGGCCGCCGCGGCAAAAAACGGACCGGCTCCGGCACCCCGGAATGGGCCGCCGCGGCAAAAAACGGACCGGAGCCGGCACCCCAGAATGGGCCGCCGCGGCAAAAAACGGACCGGCGCCGGCACCCCGGAATGGGCCGCCGCGGTAAAAAACGGACCGGGTCCGGCACCCTGGAATGGGCCGCCGCGGCAAAAAACGGACCGGCCCCGGCACCCCGGAATGGGCCGCCGCGGCAAAAAACGGACCGGCGCCGGCACCCCGGAATGGGCCGCCGCGGCAAAAAACGGACCGGAGCCGGCACCCCGGAATGGGCCGCCGCGGGAAAAAACGGACCGGGTCCGGCACCCCGGAATGGGCCGCCGCGGCAAAAAACGGACCGGGTCCGGCACCCCGGAATGGGCAGCCGCGGCAAAAAACGGACCAGGTCCGGCACCCCGGAATGGGCCGCCGCGGCAAAAAACGGACCGGCCCCGGCACCCCGGAATGGGCCGCCGCGGCAAAAAACGGACCAGGTCCGGCACCCCGGAATGGGCCGCCGCGGCAAAAAACGGACCGGGTCCGGCACCCCGGAATGGGCCGCCGCGGCAAAAAACGGACCGGCCCCGGCACCCCGGAATGGGCCGCCGCGGCAAAAAACGGACCGGGTCCGGCACCCCGGAATGGGCCGCCGCGGCAAAAAACGGACCGGCGCCGGCACCCCGGAATGGGCCGCCGCGGCAAAAAACGGACCGGCCCCGGCACCCCGGAATGGGCCGCCGCGTCAAAAAACGGACCGGAGCCGGCACCCCGGAATGGGCAGCCGCGGCAAAAAACGGACCAGGTCCGGCACCCCCGAATGGGCCGCCGCGGCAAAAAACGGACCGGGTCCGGCACCCCGGAATGGGCCGCCGCGGCAAAAAACGGACCGGGTCCGGCACCCCGGAATGGGCCGCCGCGGCAAAAAACGGACCGGCGCCGGCACCCCGGAATGGGCCGCCGCGGCAAAAAACGGACCGGCCCCGGCACCCCGGAATGGGCCGCCGCGGCAAAAAACGGACCGGAGCCGGCACCCCGGAATGGGCCGCCGCGGCAAAAAACGGACCGGCCCCGGCACCCCGGAATGGGCCGCCGCGGCAAAAAACGGACCGGAGCCGGCAGCCCGGAATGGGCCGCCGCGTCAAAAAACGGACCGGGTCCGGCACCCCGGAATGGGCCGCCGCGGCAAAAAACGGACCGGAGCCGGCACCCCGGAATGGGCCGCCGCGGCAAAAAACGGACCGGCCCCGGCACCCCGGAATGGGCCGCCGCGTCAAAAAACGGACCGGCTCCGGCACCCCGGAATGGGCCGCCGCGGCAAAAAACGGACCTGGTCCGGCACCCCGGAATGGGCCGCCGCGGCAAAAAACGGACCGGGTCCGGCACCCCGGAATGGGCCGCCGCGGCAAAAAACGGACCGGCCCCGGCACCCCGGAATGGGCCGCCGTGGCAAAAAACGGACCGGCGCCGGCTCCCCGGAATGGGCCGCCGCGGCAAAAAACGGACCGGAGCCGGCACCCCGGAATGGGGCACCGCGGCAAAAAACGGATCGGGTCCGGCCCCCCGGAATGGGCCGCCGCGGCAAAAAACGGACCTGGTCCGGCACCCCGGAATGGGCCGCCGCGGCAAAAAACGGACCGGAGCCGGCACCCCGGAATGGGCCGCCGCGGCAAAAAACGGACCGGCCCCGGCACCCCGGAATGGGCCGCCGCGGCAAAAAACGGACCGGGTCCGGCACCCCGGAATGGGCCGCCGCGGCAAAAAACGGACCGGCCCCGGCACCCCGGAATGGGCCGCCGCGTCAAAAAACGGACCGGAGCTGGCACCCCGGAATGGGCCGCCGCGGCAAAAAACGGACCGGCGCCGGCACCCCGGAAAGGGCCGCCGCGGCAAAAAAGAGACTGGCCCCGGCACCCCGGAATGGGCCGACGCAGCAAAAAACGGACCGGCTCCGGCACCCCGGAATGGGCCGCCGCGGCAAAAAACAAACTGGCACCGGCACCCCGGAATGGGCCGCCGCGGCAAAAAACGCTCTGGCTCCGGCACCACAAGAATGGGCCGCCGCGGCAAAAAACGGTCCGGGTCAAGCACCCCGGAATGGGCCACCGCAGCAAAAAACGAACCTGAGCCGGCACCCCGGAATGGGCCGCCGCGGCAAAAAACGGACCGGCTCTGGCGCCCCGGAATGGGCCGCCGCAGCAAGAAACGGACCGCGTCCGGCACCCCGGAATGGGCCGCCGCGGCAAAAAACGGACCGGCTCCGGCACCCCGGAATGGGCCGCCGCGGCAAAAAACGGACCGGAGCCGGCACCCCGGAATGGGCCGCCGCGGCAAAAAACGGACCGCGTCCGGCACCCCGGAATGGGCCGCCGCGGCAAAAAACGGTCCGGGTCCGGCACCCCAGAATGGGCCGCCGCGGCAAAAAACGGACCGCGTCCGGCACCCCGGAATGGGCCGCCGCGGCAAAAAACGATCCGGCTCCGGCACCCCGGAATGGGCCGCCGCGGCAAAAAACGGACCGGCTCCGGCACCCCGGAATGGGCCGCCACGGCAAAAAACGGACCGCGTCCGGCACCCCGGAATGGGCCGCCGCGGCAAAAAACGGACCGGAGCCGCCACACCGGAATGGGCCGCCGCGGCGAAAAACGGACCGGAGCCGGCACCCCGGAATGGGCCGCCGCGGCAAAAAACGGACCGGAGCCGGCACCCCGGAATGGGCCGCCGCGGCAAAAAACGGACCGGCGCCGGCACCCTGGAATGGGCCGCCGCGGCAAAAAACGGACCGGCTCCGGCACCCCGGAACGGGCCGCCGCGGCAAAAAACAAACTGGCTCCGGCACCCCAGAATGGGCCGCCGCGGCAAAAAACAGACCGGAGCCGGCACCCCGGAATGGGCCGCCGCGGCAAAAAACGGACCGGAGCCGGCACCCCGGAATGGGCCGCCGCGGCAAAAAACGTACCGGCCCCGGCACCCCGGAATGGGCCGCCGCGGAAAAAAACGGACCGGGTCCGGCACCCCGGAATGGGCCGCCGCGGCAAAAAACGGACCGGAGCCGGCACCCCGGAATGGGCCGCCGCGGCAAAAAACGGACCGGGTCCAGCACCCCGGAATGGGTCGCCGCGGCAAAAAACGAACCTGATCTGGCACCCCGGAATGGGCCGCCGCGGCAAAAAACGGACCGGCCCCGGCACCCCGGAATGGGCCGCCGCGGCAAAAAACGGACCGCGTCCGTCACCCCGGAATGGGCCGCCGCGGCAAAAAACGGACCGGCCCCAGCACCCCGGAATGGGCCGCCGCGGCAAAAAACGGACCGGCGCCGGCACCCCGGAATGGGCCGCCGCGGCAAAAAACGATCCGGCTCCGGCACCCCGGAATGGGCCGCCGCGGCAAAAAACGGACCGGCGCCGGCACCCCGGAATGGGCCGCCGCGGCAAAAAACGGACCGGCTCCGGCACCCCGGAACGGGCCGCCGCGGCAAAAAACAAACTGGCTCCGGCACCCCAGAATGGGCCGCCGCGGCAAAAAACGGACCGGAGCCGGCACCCCGGAATGGGCCGCCGCGGCAAAAAACGGACCGGAGCCGGCACCCCGGAATGGGCCGCCGCGGCAAAAAACGTACCGGCCCCGGCACCCCGGAATGGGCCGCCGCGGAAAAAAACGGACCGGGTCCGGCACCCCGGAATGGGCCGCCGCGGCAAAAAACGGACCGGAGCCGGCACCCCGGAATGGGCCGCCGCGGCAAAAAACGGACCGGGTCCAGCACCCCGGAATGGGTCGCCGCGGCAAAAAACGAACCTGATCTGGCACCCCGGAATGGGCCGCCGCGGCAAAAAACGGACCGGCCCCGGCACCCCGGAATGGGCCGCCGCGGCAAAAAACGGACCGCGTCCGTCACCCCGGAATGGGCCGCCGCGGCAAAAAACGGACCGGCCCCAGCACCCCGGAATGGGCCGCCGCGGCAAAAAACGGACCGGCGCCGGCACCCCGGAATGGGCCGCCGCGGCAAAAAACGGACCGGCGCCGGCACCCCGGAATGGGCCGCCGCGGCAAAAAACGGACCGGCGCCGGCACCCCGGAATGGGCCGCCGCGGCAAAAAACGGACCGGCGCCGGCACCCCGGAATGGGCCGCCGCGGCAAAAAACGGACCGGAGCCGGCCCCCCGGAATGGGCCGCCGCGGCAAAAAACGGACCGGAGCCGGCACCCCGGAATGGGCCGCCGCGGCAAAAAACGGACCAGGTCCGGCACCCCCGAATGGGCCGCCGCGGCAAAAAATGGACCGGGTCCGGCACCCCGGAATGGGCCGCCGCGTCAAAAAACGGACCGGGTCCGGCACCCCGGAATGGGCCGCCGTGGCAAAAAACGGACCGGCCCCGGCACCCCGGAATGGGCCGCCGCGGTAAAAAACGGACCGGGTCCGGCACCCTGGAATGGGCCGCCGCGGCAAAAAACGGACCGGCCCCGGCACCCCGGAATGGGCCGCCGCGGCAAAAAACGGACCGGCCCCGGCACCCCGGAATGGGCCGCCGCGGCAAAAAACGGACCGGAGCCGGCACCCCGGAATGGGCCGCCGCGGGAAAAAACGGACCGGGTCCGGCACCCCGGAATGGGCCGCCGCGGCAAAAAACGGACCGGGTCCGGCACCCCGGAATGGGCCGCCGCGGCAAAAAACGGACCGGCGCCGGCACCCCGGAATGGGCCGCCGCGGCAAAAAACGGACCGGCTCCGGCACCCCGGAATGGGCCGCCGCGGCAAAAAACGGACCGGAGCCGGCACCCTGGAATGGGCCGCCGCGGCAAAAAACGGACCGGGTCCGGCACCCCGGAATGGGCCACCGTGGCAAAAAACGGACCGGCCCCGGCACCCCGGAATGGGCCGCCGCGGCAAAAAACGGACCGGCTCCGGCACCCCGGAATGGGCCGCCGCGTCAAAAAACGGACGGGAGCCGGCACCCCGGAATGGGCCGCCACGGCAAAAAACGGACCGGCGCCGGCACCCCGGAATGGGCCGCCGCGTCAAAAAACGGACCGGCCCCGGCACCCCGGAATGGGCCGCCGCGGCAAAAAACGGACCGGCTCCGGCACCCCGGAATGGGCCGCCGCGGCAAAAAACGGACCTGGTCCGGCACCCCGGAATGGGCCGCCGCGGCAAAAAACGGACCGGAGCCGGCACCCCGGAATGGGCCGCCGCGTCAAAAAACGGACCGGCCCCGGCACCCCGGAATGGGCCGCCGCGGCAAAAAACGGACCGGGTCCGGCACCCCGGAATGGGCCGCCGCGGCAAAAAACGGACCGGCCCCGGCACCCCGGAATGGGCCGCCGCGTCAAAAAACGGACCGGAGCCGGCACCCCGGAATGGGCCGCCGCGGCAAAAAACGGACCGGCGCCGGCACCCCGGAAAGGGCCGCCGCGGCAAAAAAGAGACTGGCCCCGGCACCCCGGAATGGGCCGACGCAGCAAAAAACGGACCGGCTCCGGCACCCCGGAATGGGCCGCCGCGGCAAAAAACAAACTGGCACCGGCACCCCGGAATGGGCCGCCGCGGCAAAAAACGCTCTGGCTCCGGCACCACAAGAATGGGCCGCCGCGGCAAAAAACGGTCCGGGTCCAGCACCCCGGAATGGGCCACCGCAGCAAAAAACGAACCTGAGCCGGCACCCCGGAATGGGCCGCCGCGGCAAAAAACGGACCGGCTCTGGCGCCCCGGAATGGGCCGCCGCAGCAAGAAACGGACCGCGTCCGGCACCCCGGAATGGGCCGCCGCGGCAAAAAACGGACCGGCTCCGGCACCCCGGAATGGGCCGCCGCGGCAAAAAACGGACCGGGTCCGGCACCCCGGAATGGGCCGCCGCGGCAAAAAACGGACCGCGTCCGGCACCCCGGAATGGGCCGCCGCGGCAAAAAACGGTCCGGGTCCGGCACCCCAGAATGGGCCGCCGCGGCAAAAAACGGACCGCGTCCGGCACCCCGGAATGGGCCGCCGCGGCAAAAAACGATCCGGCTCCGGCACCCCGGAATGGGCCGCCGCGGCAAAAAACGGACCGGAGCCGGCACCCCGGAATGGGCCGCCACGGCAAAAAACGGACCGCGTCCGGCACCCCGGAATGGGCCGCCGCGGCAAAAAACGGACCGGAGCCGCCACACCGGAATGGGCCGCCGCGGCAAAAAACGGACCGGGTCCGGCACCCCGGAATGGGCCGCCGCGGCGAAAAACGGACCGGAGCCGGCACCCCGGAATGGGCCGCCGCGGCAAAAAACGGACCGGAGCCGGCACCCCGGAATGGGCCGCCGCGGCAAAAAACGGACCGGCGCCGGCACCCTGGAATGGGCCGCCGCGGAAAAAAACGGACCGGCTCCGGCACCCCGGAACGGGCCGCCGCGGCAAAAAACAAACTGGCTCCGGCACCCCAGAATGGGCCGCCGCGGCAAAAAACAGACCGGAGCCGGCACCCCGGAATGGGCCGCCGCGGCAAAAAACGGACCGGAGCCGGCACCCCGGAATGGGCCGCCGCGGCAAAAAACGTACCGGCCCCGGCACCCCGGAATGGGCCGCCGCGGAAAAAAACGGACCGGGTCCGGCACCCCGGAATGGGCCGCCGCGGCAAAAAACGGACCGGAGCCGGCACCCCGGAATGGGCCGCCGCGGCAAAAAACGGACCGGGTCCAGCACCCCGGAATGGGTCGCCGCGGCAAAAAACGAACCTGATCTGGCACCCCGGAATGGGTCGCCGCGGCAAAAAACGGACCGGCGCCCGCACCCCGGAATGGGCCGCCGCGGCAAAAAACGGACCGCGTCCGTCACCCCGGAATGGGCCGCCGCGGCAAAAAACGGACCGGCCCCAGCACCCCGGAATGGGCCGCCGCGGCAAAAAACGGACCGGCGCCGGCACCCCGGAATGGGCCGCCGCGGCAAAAAACGGACCGGCTCTGGCACCCCGGAATGGGCCGCCGCGGCAAAAAACGGACCGGCCCCGGCACCCCGGAATGGGCCGCCGCGGCAAAAAACGGACCGGCTCCGGCACCCCGGAACGGGCTGCCGCGGCAAAAAACAAACTGGCTCCGGCACCCCAGAATGGGCCGCCGCGGCAAAAAACAGACCGGAGCCGGCACCCCGGAATGGGCCGCCGCGGCAAAAAACGGACCGGAGCCGGCACCCCGGAATGGGCCGCCGCGGCAAAAAACGTACCGGCCCCGGCACCCCGGAATGGGCCGCCGCGGAAAAAAACGGACCGGGTCCGGCACCCCGGAATGGGCCGCCGCGGCAAAAAACGGACCGCGTCCGGCACCCCGGAATGGGCCGCCGCGGCAAAAAACGATCCGGCTCCGGCACCCCGGAATGGGCCGCCGCGACAAAAAACGGACCGGCTCCGGCACCCCGGAATGGGCCGCCGCGGCAAAAAACGGACCGGAGCCGGCACCCCGGAATGGGCCGCCGCGGCAAAAAACGGACCGGAGCCGCCACACCGGAATGGGCCGCCGCGGCGAAAAACGGACCGGAGCCGGCACCCCGGAATGGGCCGCCGCGGCAAAAAACGGACCGGAGCCGGCACCCCGGAATGGGCCGCCGCGGCAAAAAACGGACCGGCGCCGGCACCCTGGAATGGGCCGCCGCGGCAAAAAACGGACCGGCTCCGGCACCCCGGAACGGGCCGCCGCGGCAAAAAACAAACTGGCTCCGGCACCCCAGAATGGGCCGCCGCGGCAAAAAACAGACCGGAGCCGGCACCCCGGAATGGGCCGCCGCGGCAAAAAACGGACCGGAGCCGGCACCCCGGAATGGGCCGCCGCGGCAAAAAACGTACCGGCCCCGGCACCCCGGAATGGGCCGCCGCGGAAAAAAACGGACCGGCGCCGGCACCCCGGAATGGGCCGCCGCGGCAAAAAACGGACCGGAGCCGGCACCCCGGAATGGGCCGCCGCGGCAAAAAACGGACCGGGTCCAGCACCCCGGAATGGGTCGCCGCGGCAAAAAACGAACCTGATCTGGCACCCCGGAATGGGCCGCCGCGGCAAAAAACGGACCGGCCCCGGCACCCCGGAATGGGCCGCCGCGGCAAAAAACGGACCGGCTCCGGAACCCCGGAATGGGCCGCCGCGGCAAAAAACGGACCGGCCCCAGCACCCCGGAATGGGCCGCCGCGGCAAAAAACGGACCGGCGCCGGCACCCCGGAATGGGCCGCCGCGGCAAAAAACGGACCGGCTCTGGCACCCCGGAATGGGCCGCCGCGGCAAAAAACGGACCGGCGCCGGCACCCCGGAATGGGCCGCCGCGGCAATAAACGGACCGGCGCCGGCACCCCGGAACGGGCCGCCGCGGCAAAAAACAAACTGGCTCCGGCACCCCAGAATGGGCCGCCGCGGCAAAAAACAGACCGGAGCCGGCACCCCGGAATGGGCCGCCGCGGCAAAAAACGGACCGGAGCCGGCACCCCGGAATGGGCCGCCGCGGCAAAAAACGGACCGGGTCCAGCACCCCGGAATGGGTCGCCGCGGCAAAAAACGAACCTGATCTGGGACCCCGGAATGGGCCGCCGCGGCAAAAAACGGACCGGCCCCGGCACCCCGGAATGGGCCGCCGCGGCAAAAAACGGACCGCGTCCGTCACCCCGGAATGGGCCGCCGCGGCAAAAAACGGACCGGCCCCAGCACCCCGGAATGGGCCGCCGCGGCAAAAAACGGACCGGCGCCGGCACCCCGGAATGGGCCGCCGCGGCAAAAAACGGACCGGCGCCGGCACCCCGGAATGGGCCGCCGCGGCAAAAAACGGACCGGCGCCGGCACCCCGGAATGGGCCGCCGCGGCAAAAAACGGACCGGCGCCGGCACCCCGGAATGGGCCGCCGCGGCAAAAAACGGACCGGAGCCGGCCCCCCGGAATGGGCCGCCGCGGCAAAAAACGGACCGGAGCCGGCACCCCGGAATGGGCCGCCGCGGCAAAAAACGGACCAGGTCCGGCACCCCGGAATGGGCCGCCGCGGCAAAAAATGGACCGGGTCCGGCACCCCGGAATGGGCCGCCGCGTCAAAAAACGGACCGGGTCCGGCACCCCGGAATGGGCCGCCGTGGCAAAAAACGGACCGGCCCCGGCACCCCGGAATGGGCCGCCGCGGTAAAAAACGGACCGGGTCCGGCACCCTGGAATGGGCCGCCGCGGCAAAAAACGGACCGGCCCCGGCACCCCGGAATGGGCCGCCGCGGCAAAAAACGGACCGGCGCCGGCACCCCGGAATGGGCCGCCGCGGCAAAAAACGGACCGGAGCCGGCACCCCGGAATGGGCCGCCGCGGGAAAAAACGGACCGGGTCCGGCACCCCGGAATGGGCCGCCGCGGCAAAAAACGGACCGGGTCCGGCACCCCGGAATGGGCCGCCGCGGCAAAAAACGGACCGGCGCCGGCACCCCGGAATGGGCCGCCGCGGCAAAAAACGGACCGGCTCCGGCACCCCGGAATGGGCCGCCGCGGCAAAAAACGGACCGGAGCCGGCACCCTGGAATGGGCCGCCGCGGCAAAAAACGGACCGGCCCCGGCACCCCGGAATGGGCCGCCGCGGCAAAAAACGGACCGGCCCCGGCACCCCGGAATGGGCCGCCGCGGCAAAAAACGGACCGGCTCCGGCACCCCGGAATGGGCCGCCGCGTCAAAAAACGGACGGGAGCCGGCACCCCGGAATGGGCCGCCGCGGCAAAAAACGGGACCGGCGCCGGCACCCCCGGAATGGGCCGCCACGGCAAAAAACGGACCGGCCCCGGCACCCCGGAATGGGCCGCCGCGGCAAAAAACGGACCGGCTCCGGCACCCCGGAATGGGCCGCCGCGGCAAAAAACGGACCTGGTCCGGCACCCCGGAATGGGCCGCCGCGGCAAAAAACGGACCGGAGCCGGCACCCCCGGAATGGGCCGCCGCGGCAAAAAACGGACCGGCCCCGGCACCCCGGAATGGGCCGCCGCGGCAAAAAACGGACCGGGTCCGGCACCCCCGGAATGGGCCGCCGCGGCAAAAAACGGACCGGCCCCGGCACCCCGGAATGGGCCGCCGCGTCAAAAAACGGACCGGAGCCGGCACCCCGGAATGGGCCGCCGCGGCAAAAAACGGACCGGCGCCGGCACCCCGGAAAGGGCCGCCGCGGCAAAAAAGAGACTGGCCCCGGCACCCCGGAATGGGCCGACGCAGCAAAAAACGGACCGGCTCCGGCACCCCGGAATGGGCCGCCGCGGCAAAAAACAAACTGGCACCGGCACCCCGGAATGGGCCGCCGCGGCAAAAAACGGTCCGGGTCCAGCACCCCGGAATGGGCCACCGCAGCAAAAAACGAACCTGAGCCGGCACCCCGGAATGGGCCGCCGCGGCAAAAAACGGACCGGCTCTGGCGCCCCGGAATGGGCCGCCGCAGCAAGAAACGGACCGCGTCCGGCACCCCGGAATGGGCCGCCGCGGCAAAAAACGGACCGGCTCCGGCACCCCGGAATGGGCCGCCGCGGCAAAAAAACGGACCGGGTCCGGCACCCCCGGAATGGGCCGCCGCGGCAAAAAACGGACCGCGTCCGGCACCCCGGAATGGGCCGCCGCGGCAAAAAACGGTCCGGGTCCGGCACCCCAGAATGGGCCGCCGCGGCAAAAAACGGACCGCGTCCGGCACCCCGGAATGGGCCGCCGCGGCAAAAAACGATCCGGCTCCGTGACCCCGGAATGGGCCGCCGCGGCAAAAAACGGACCGGCTCCGGCACCCCGGAATGGGCCGCCACGGCAAAAAACGGACCGCGTCCGGCACCCCGGAATGGGCCGCCGCGGCAAAAAACGGACCGGAGCCGCCACACCGGAATGGGCCGCCGCGGCAAAAAACGGACCGGGTCCGGCACCCCGGAATGGGCCGCCGCGGCGAAAAACGGACCGGAGCCGGCACCCCGGAATGGGCCGCCGCGGCAAAAAACGGACCGGAGCCGGCACCCCGGAATGGGCCGCCGCGCAAAAAACGGACCGGCGCCGGCAACCTGGAATGGGCCGCCGCGGAAAAAAACGGACCGGCTCCGGCACCCCGGAACGGGCCGCCGCGGCAAAAAACAAACTGGCTCCGGCACCCCAGAATGGGCCGCCGCGGCAAAAAACAGACCGGAGCCGGCACCCCGGAATGGGCCGCCGCGGCAAAAAACGGACCGGAGCCGGCACCCCGGAATGGGCCGCCGCGGCAAAAAACGTACCGGCCCGGCACCCCGGAATGGGCCGCCGCGGAAAAAAACGGACCGGGTCCGGCACCCCGGAATGGGCCGCCGCGGCAAAAAACGGACCGGAGCCGGCACCCCGGAAATGGGCCGCCGCGGCAAAAAACGGACCGGGTCCAGCACCCCGGAATGGGTCGCCGCGGCAAAAAACGAACCTGATCTGGCACCCCGGAATGGGCCGCCGCGGCAAAAAACGGACCGGCCCCGGCACCCCCGGAATGGGCCGCCGCGGCAAAAAACGGACCGCGTCCGTCACCCCGGAATGGGCCGCCGCGGCAAAAAACGGACCGCCCCAGCACCCCGGAATGGGCCGCCGCGGCAAAAAACGGACCGGCGCCGGCACCCCGGAATGGGCCGCCGCGGCAAAAAACGGACCGGCTCTGGCACCCCCGGAATGGGCCGCCGCGGCAAAAAACGGACCGGCGCCGGCACCCCGGAATGGGCCGCCGCGGCAAAAAACGGACCGGCTCCGGCACCCCGGAACGGGCCGCCGCGGCAAAAAACAAACTGGCTCCGGCACCCCAGAATGGGCCGCCGCGGCAAAAAACAGACCGGAGCCGGCACCCCCGGAATGGGCCGCCGCGGCAAAAAACGGACCGGAGCCGGCACCCCGGAATGGGCCGCCGCGGCAAAAAACGTACCGGCCCCGGCACCCCGGAATGGGCCGCCGCGGAAAAAAACGGACCGGGTCCGGCACCCCGGAATGGGCCGCCGCGGCAAAAAACGGACCGGAGCCGGCACCCCGGAATGGGCCGCCGCGGCAAAAAACGGACCGGGTCCAGCACCCCGGAATGGGTCGCCGCGGCAAAAAACGAACCTGATCTGGCACCCCGGAATGGGCCGCCGCGGCAAAAAAACGGACCGGCCCCGGCACCCCGGAATGGGCCGCCGCGGCAAAAAAACGGACCGCGTCCGTCACCCCGGAATGGGCCGCCGCGGCAAAAAACGGACCGGCCCCAGCACCCCGGAATGGGCCGCCGCGGCAAAAAAACGGACCGGCGCCGGCACCCCGGAATGGGCCGCCGCGGCAAAAAACGGACCGGCGCCGGCACCCCGGAATGGGCCGCCGCGGCAAAAAAACGGACCGGCGCCGGCACCCCGGAATGGGCCGCCGCGGCAAAAAACGGACCGGCGCCGGCACCCCGGAATGGGCCGCCGCGGCAAAAAACGGACCGGAGCCGGCCCCCCGGAATGGGCCGCCGCGGCAAAAAACGGACCGGAGCCGGCACCCCGGAATGGGCCGCCGCGGCAAAAAACGGACCAGGTCCGGCACCCCCGAATGGGCCGCCGCGGCAAAAAAATGGACCGGGTCCGGCACCCCGGAATGGGCCGCCGCGTCAAAAAACGGACCGGGTCCGGCACCCCGGAATGGGCCGCCGTGGCAAAAAACGGACCGGCCCCGGCACCCCGGAATGGGCCGCCGCGGTAAAAAACGGACCGGGTGCGGCACCCTGGAATGGGCCGCCGCGGCAAAAAACGGACCGGCCCCGGCACCCCGGAATGGGCCGCCGCGGCAAAAAACGGACCGGCGCCGGCACCCCGGAATGGGCCGCCGCGGCAAAAAACGGACCGGAGCCGGCACCCCGGAATGGGCCGCCGCGGGAAAAAACGGACCGGGTCCGGCACCCCGGAATGGGCCGCCGCGGCAAAAAACGGACCGGAGCCGGCACCCTGGAATGGGCCGCCGCGGCAAAAAACGGACCGGCCCCGGCACCCCGGAATGGGCCGCCGCGGCAAAAAACGGACCGGCCCCGGCACCCCGGAATGGGCCGCCGCGGCAAAAAACGGACCGGCTCCGGCACCCCGGAATGGGCCGCCGCGTCAAAAAAACGGACGGGAGCCGGCACCCCGGAATGGGCCGCCGCGGCAAAAAACGGACCGGCGCCGGCACCCCGGAATGGGCCGCCGCGTCAAAAAACGGACCGGCCCCGGCACCCCGGAATGGGCCGCCGCGGCAAAAAACGGACCGGCTCCGGCACCCCGGAATGGGCCGCCGCGGCAAAAAACGGACCTGGTCCGGCACCCCGGAATGGGCCGCCGCGGCAAAAAACGGACCGGAGCCGGCACCCCGGAATGGGCCGCCGCGGCAAAAAACGGACCGGCCCCGGCACCCCGGAATGGGCCGCCGCGGCAAAAAACGGACCGGGTCCGGCACCCCGGAATGGGCCGCCGCGGCAAAAAACGGACCGGCCCCGGCACCCCGGAATGGGCCGCCGCGTCAAAAAACGGACCGGAGCCGGCACCCCGGAATGGGCCGCCGCGGCAAAAAACGGACCGGCGCCGGCACCCCGGAAAGGGCCGCCGCGGCAAAAAAGAGACTGGCCCCGGCACCCCGGAATGGGCCGACGCAGCAAAAAACGGACCGGCTCCGGCACCCCGGAATGGGCCGCCGCGGCAAAGGCAAAAAAGAGACTGGCCCCCGGCACCCCGGAATGGGCCGACGCAGCAAAAAACGGACCGGCTCCGGCACCCCGGAATGGGCCGCCGCGGCAAAAAACAAACTGGCACCGGCACCCCCGGAATGGGCCGCCGCGGCAAAAAACGCTCTGGCTCCGGCACCACAAGAATGGCCGCCGCGGCAAAAAACGGTCCGGGTCCAGCACCCCGGAATGGGCCACCGCAGCAAAAAACGAACCTGAGCCGGCACCCCCGGAATGGGCCGCCGCGGCAAAAAACGGACCGGCTCTGGCGCCCCGGAATGGGCCGCCGCAGCAAGAAACGGACCGCGTCCGGCACCCCCGGAATGGGCCGCCGCCGGCAAAAAACGGACCGGGTCCGGCACCCCCGGAATGGGGCCGCCGCGGCAAAAAAACGGACCGGGTCCGGCACCCCCGGAATGGGCCGCCGCGGCAAAAAAACGGACCGCGTCCGGCACCCCGGAATGGGCCGCCGCGGCAAAAAACGGTCCGGGTCCGGCACCCCAGAATGGGCCGCCGCGGCAAAAAACGGACCGCGTCCGGCACCCCGGAATGGGCCGCCGCGGCAAAAAACGATCCGGCTCCGGCACCCCGGAATGGGCCGCCGCGGCAAAAAACGGACCGGCTCCGGCCACCCCGGAATGGGCCGCCACGGCAAAAAACGGGACCGCGTCCGGCACCCCGGAATGGGCCGCCGCGGCAGAAAACGGACCGGAGCCGCCACACCGGAATGGGCCGCCGCGGCAAAAAACGGACCGGGTCCGGCACCCCGGAATGGGCCGCCGCGGCGAAAAACGGACCGGAGCCGGCACCCCGGAATGGGCCGCCGCGGCAAAAAAACGGACCGGAGCCGGCACCCCCGGAATGGGCCGCCGCGGCAAAAAACGGACCGGCGCCGGCACCCTGGAATGGGCCGCCGCGGCAAAAAACGGACCGGCTCCGGCACCCCGGAACGGGCCGCCGCGGCAAAAAACAAACTGGCTCCGGCACCCCAGAATGGGCCGCCGCGGCAAAAAACAGACCGGAGCCGGCACCCCGGAATGGGCCGCCGCGGCAAAAAAACGGACCGGAGCCGGCACCCCCGGAATGGGCCGCCGCGGCAAAAAACGTACCGGCCCCCGGCACCCCGGAATGGGCCGCCGCGGAAAAAAAACGGACCGGGTCCGGCACCCCCGGAATGGGCCGCCGCGGCAAAAAACGGACCGGAGCCGGCACCCCGGAATGGGCCGCCGCGGCAAAAAACGGACCGGGTCCAGCAACCCCGGAATGGGTCGCCGCGGCAAAAAACGAACCTGATCTGGCACCCCGGAATGGGCCGCCGCGGCAAAAAAACGGACCGGAGCCGGCACCCCGGAATGGGCCGCCGCGGCAAAAAACGGACCGCGTCCCGTCACCCCGGAATGGGCCGCCGCGGCAAAAAACGGACCGGCCCCAGCACCCCCGGAATGGGCCGCCGCGGCAAAAAACGGACCGGCGCCGGCCCGGCACCCGGAATGGGCCGCCGCGGCAAAAAACGGACCGGCTCTGGCACCCCGGAATGGGCCGCCGCGGCAAAAAACGGACCGGCGCCGGCACCCCCGGAATGGGCCGCCGCGGCAAAAAACGGACCGGCTCCGGCACCCCCGGAACGGGCCGCCGCGGCAAAAAACAAACTGGCTCCGGCACCCCAGAATGGGCCGCCGCGGCAAAAAACAGACCGGAGCCGGCACCCCGGAATGGGCCGCCGCGGCAAAAAACGGACCGGAGCCGGCACCCCCGGAATGGGCCGCCGCGGCAAAAAACGTACCGGCCCCGGCACCCCGGAATGGGCCGCCGCGGAAAAAAACGGACCGGGTCCGGCACCCCGGAATGGGCCGCCGCGGCAAAAAACGGACCGGAGCCAGCACCCCGGAATGGGCCGCCGCGGCAAAAAACGGACCGGGTCCAGCACCCCGGAATGGGTCGCCGCGGCAAAAAACGAACCTGATCTGGCACCCCGGAATGGGCCGCCGCGGCAAAAAACGGACCGGCCCCGGCACCCCGGAATGGGCCGCCGCGGCAAAAAACGGACCGCGTCCGTCACCCCGGAATGGGCCGCCGCGGCAAAAAAACGGACCGGCCCCCGGCACCC